>NC_088349.1:44462500-44692500 GCF_036884655.1 Musa acuminata AAA Group | reverse complement strand
TAGGTTTATTGACTATCAATTAGAGATTGATCAAAGAAAATGTTCTTTTGATGTTTTAGGAAGCGAGGATGACGAGATCATTTGGTTCTCCTGTTGCATCTACTGCTGATCAATTGAGTGGTATCATGCGGACTTTGGAGACTATGGCACAAGTGATGCAACAACAACAACAACCTGTCCAACAAGGAAGTAATGATGGAACAGAGACATCAAACCAGATGGGGTTGGGAATTGGACAGTTTAAGAAGCTTAGTCCTCCCAGTTTTAGTGGTGAGTCTGATCCAATGGTGGCAGAACGATGGATGATGCAGATAGAGAAAATATTTGATGCTTTAAATTACCCTGATGATCGAAAGGTTTTTCTTACCACCTTTATGCTGGAAGGAGAAGCTGAACACTGGTGGAGAATGATTAAGAGGATGTCTGAAATCAAACATGAGCCAATGACATGGAAGTTATTCCAAGAAAAGTTTAACGATAAATATTTTCCAGATTGTATGAGAGAGCAAAAAGAATTGGAGTTCTTGAATCTTATCCAAGGAAGTATGACGGTTACAAAGTATGAATCTAAATTCACTGAGCTCTCCAGGTTTGCCACACATATGACTGATGATGAATCTAGAAAAGCAAGAAGGTTTGAAAGGGGATTACGGCCAGCAATAAGAAGCCGAATGTCAGCTTTAAAATTACAAACATATGCTGATACGGTAGAAAGAGCTTTGAAAATTGAAAGAGACATGAAGGAAATTCAAGAAATCATTGGCAAGAACAAAAGGGACGAATTTACTGGCAAAAGCAGGAGAGAAAATGAATATGAAGCTAGTAACAAGAGGTTTAAGACATTTGGATTTGAGAAATGGAAACCATTGCGGAGGACTCAGTCATGTGCAAAATGTGGATTAAATCATGAAACAAGTTAGTGTTTTCGGGTGACTGGAGCCTGTTTTGCTTGTGGAAGGTTAGATCATCAATTAAGAGATTGCCCACTGAAAAGGAAGAAAGAGCCACTATCTCCTAGACCCTCAGCCCATGCTAGAGTGTACGCTATCACTGAACAAGATTCTAAAGCTTCTAAATCGGTGGTGGAAGGTATTCTTCATGTTTCTAAAAGAAATGCAAAAGGTTTGTTTGATCCCGGCTCCAACTTATCTTTTGTTTCATAATACTTTGCTTGTCACTTGGATATTCTACCTAAACTCCTGGATTATATGTTATATGTAACAACTGTTGTTGGAGATTCATTGGCAACAAACTTGGTCTACCCATCTTGTTTGATCTCTATTGGAGACCACGAACTCCTTGCTGATTTGATTCTCCTAGAGATCCAGGGCTTTGATATTATACTTGGCATGGATTGGTTATCTTCTCATCACGCTAGTATTGATTGTTACAAAAAAATAATTACTTTCTGCATACCAGATCAGCCTATATTTTTCTTTGAGGGCATTAGGCATGATTTGCCTCCTTGCTTGATATCAGCACTTCAAGTTTATCGTCTTATGCAGAAAGGTTGTTTTTGTTATATGGTGTGTGTAAAGGAGCATTCAAATCAGGAAACCGACCTAGATGAAATTGTAGTGGTCAAAGAATTCCCTGATGTATTCCCAGATGACTTGCCTAGTTTACCTCTAGATAGAGAGGGTGAATTTGCTATTGATCTGGTCTCCAGTACAACCCCAATATCTAAGCCTCCCTACAGAATGGCACCACTCGAGCTAGAGGAATTAAAGAAGCAAATACAAGAATTATTAGATAAGGGTTTCATACGACCTAGTGTATCCCCATGGGGTGCTCCGGTACTATTAGTGAAGAAGAAGGATGGAACATTGAGGCTTTGTATTGATTATAGATAGTTGAATCAGGTGACCATCAAAAACAAGTATCCCATACCTACAATTGATGATTTGTTTGATCAACTGCAGGGTGCACAAGTATTCTCTAAGATTGACCTGAGGTCAGGTTACTATCAGTTGAAGATCAAGGAGGAGGATATTTCAAAAACAGCTTTCAGAACTCGATATGGTCATTATGAATTCTTGGTGATGCCTTTTGGTTTGACAAATGCCCCTGCAGCTTTTATGGAACTAATGAATAGGATATTTCAACCGCTCTTGGATATCTGTGTAATTGTATTTATTGATGACATATTGGTGTATTCAAAGAGTAATCAGGAGCATGAGGAACACTTGAGAGATGTGTTGTCCATACTAAGAGAAAAGAAGTTGTATGCAAAGTTCAGCAAATGTGAATTTTGGTTGAATGAAGTTGCTTTCTTAGGCCATGTGATTTCAGGGAAGGGTATATCTGTTGATCCAAGGAAGATAGAAGCTGTAGTTGAATGGGAAGTACCAACAAATGTAACAGAAGTTAGAAGCTTTTTGGGCATGGCAGGTTATTACAGGAGATTTGTGGAGGGATTTTCTCGAATCGCTCAACCTCTCACCAAACTCACTAAGAAGAATACGAAATTTGTGTGGGGTGATGATTGTGAGCAAAGTTTTCAAGAGTTAAAAAGAAGATTGACTAGTGCCCCTATTCTCACTATTCCAAGTGGTAGTGAGGGATTTGTAGTTTATACTGATGCTTCAAGAAAGGGCCTAGGATGTGTTTT
Organism: Musa acuminata AAA Group; assembly: GCF_036884655.1. Classification (NCBI taxonomy): domain Eukaryota; kingdom Viridiplantae; phylum Streptophyta; class Magnoliopsida; order Zingiberales; family Musaceae; genus Musa; species Musa acuminata. The sequence goes on along the minus strand of NC_088349.1, from coordinate 44,689,889 downwards.
GATGTAGGAAGGGAGAGTAATTGCTTATGCTTCTAGGCAACTTAAAGGTTATGAACTGAATTATCCAACTCATGATTTGGAATTAGCAGCAATTATTTTTGCTCTAAAGATTTGGAGACATTATTTGTATGGTCGACAGTTTGAAATCTTCACTGATCACAAGAGTTTAAAATATATTTTCACTCAGAAAGAGTTAAACATGAGGCAGCGAAGATGGATAGAACTTCTGAAGGATTATGATTGTGCCATCCGTTATCACCCGGGCAAAGCCAATGTTGTAGCTGATGCACTTAGTAGGAAATCTACAAGTTTTATGGCTAGTCTGGTTGTGAAGCAATGAAAGTTATTAGAAGAAAATTTTGATTTGAAAGCTTTGAGGAAAGAGCAAGACTCGATGATATTGATGGCCTCCATTCAAGTGCAATCCGATCTTATTCAACAAATTAAGGAAGGACATTTACGAGATCCACATTTAATCTACTTGAGGAGTGAAGTAGAAAAGGAATTGAAGCCACAATTTCAAGTTTCAAAGGATGGCCTATTGAGATTTGGGGAGAGAGTATGTGTACCAAATGAACCAGATATCAAGAATCAAATCCTAAATGAAAGTCATACTTCAAAGTACACCCTACACCCTGGGAGCACTAAGATGTATAGAGATCTTCAAAGTCATTATTGGTGGGAAGGCATGAAGAAGGAAATTGCAATGTATGTTTCAAAATGTTTGACTTGTTAGCAAATCAAAGTAGAACACCAAAGACCTGGAGGGTTGTTACAACCTTTAGATATTCCTAAATGGAAATGGGAATGCATTACTATGGATTTTGTTTCAGGACTACCCAGAACCTCTAAAAAGCATGATGCTATTTGGGTTATCATTGATAGGTTAACAAAATCTGCACATTTCCTACCGATTAATATGACTTATTCACTTGATAGACTTGCAGATTTATATGTCAGTGAAATAGTAAGACTTCATGGTATTCCAAAGGAGATCATCTCTGATAGAGACTCCAGATTTATCTCTAGATTCTGGAGAATATTACAGGAATCTATGGGCACTAAAGTTAAGTTTAGTACTGCATATCATCCTCAGACTGATGGTCAGTCAGAAAGAACAATTCAAACACTTGAGGATTTGCTTAGAGCCTATGTTATGGATTGGAAAGGTGAATGGGATAAGGATATTTCACTTGTTGAGTTCACTTATAATAATAGTTATCATTCAAGTATTCAAATGGCTCCTTATGAAGCTTTATATGGGCGAAAGTGCATAACACCTATATGTTGGGAGGAAGTTGGTGACAGAAAGCTGTTAGCACCGGACAAGGTACAAGAAACTTCCGAGAAAATTCAAGTTATAAGGAAAAGGTTAAAAACTGCTCAGAGTCGTCAAAAGAGTTATGCCGACAATAGAAGATGAGATATTGAGTTTGAAATCGGAGATTTTGTATTCTTGAAAGTCTCCCCTTCCAAAGGCATTATAAGGTTTGGGAAGAAAGGAAAGTTAAGCCCCAGATTTATTGGACCTTTTGAGGTTCTTGAGAGGGTTGGTTCTGTCGCTTACAGGATTGCCTTGCCACCAGCATTGAGTCATGTCCATGATATATTTCATGTCTCGATGATTAGGAAGTATATATATGACCCTTCTCACATCATTAAGTATGAGCTGGTGGAGATTGATAAAGATTTATCTTATGTGGAAGAGCCTATTCAGATTGTTGATAAGAAAGAAAAAGTCCTAAGGAATCGAGTCATCCCACTGGTTCAAGTAATTTGGAGACATCATTCTAGAGAGGAGACAACTTGGGAGCTAGAGGAGGAAATGAAAAAGGTGTATCCCAGTCTTTTCATCGATAGAGGTACGATAAATTTAGAGGACTAAAATTTTCTTTTAAGGGGGGGAGAGTGTAACACCCCTCATTTCCGAATTTTCGTATAAATTTCTGGTGATAATATAAACATTTATTTTAAATTGACAAAAGAAATAGAGTATGAATCAGAGGTAACTCATTTGTAAGATTTGGGAGATCTGTTAAAAAAAAAAAAAGAAAGAATCTGAGGACCTATATGCAAACCCTAAGGACCTAATCGTGAATATGATAAAAACAAGGACTAAACTGCAAAACACATAAAATGACAAATTCCACCGTTTAAGCCTCTCTGCCTTCGTTCTTAAGGAAGCAGAGAAGGTAGCTCGTGGGTGATCAGGGAAAGAAAGAAAGAAAGAAGAAGAAGAAGAAGAAGAAGAAGAAAAAAAATTGGGGTTTTTAGGGTTCTTGCTTTAATCTTTTCACTTCGGGTCAAAATTCTCAAAGGCAAGTGTTCTAACCCCATCCTACAGAATTTTTAGTCTCTGTTTTTATATTGATTCAAAATAAATTGAAGGATTTCTATTTAGAAACTGATATGTCTCTCTTTGGATATAGAACTATGGATTCTGAAGTTTTTTTTCGGTAAACTGACCCCTATACACTATTTCAGCTATAAGTTTTAGTACAAAATGTGAATTCGGGCAGGAACTATTTTGTTTGAAATTAGACTCTTATATCTTCCTTTTGAAACTGATTTTGTAGATTTTGGACACCGAATACTTACCCAAACATCTGTTTCAAATGAGCCTATAGACGCTGTAAAATAGGGTTCAAGATTTCTGACCCGTCGATACTAAAATGCCTATAACTCCCTGTTGAAAATTCTGATTTGTACCAAACTGATTTTAATTGAAACTAGACTTGAAAATATTTTTTTTGACATATATTTTGAAAATTTTGGAATTCAATTGCCTATCCTATTATCTGTTGAATCCGACCCTATAAATTCTGCAAAACAGTGATTGTGTTTTTGACCTTGTGTTACCAAATCAAAGGTAACTCCGTGTTGGGAACCCTGTTTCATATGAAATTTGTTCCATCAGAATATAGATTGATATATGGTTCGACCATAGCTTTCTTATGGGTATTGGAGCATAATTGATATTCTGAAGTATTTGTTTGATGTGCCATTGGAATTCTGTCCGAAATCGAGCTTTGGTCGATTTCGCGTATTCTGTTCCGTTCCTTTGGATATTTGATTTTGTCTAACCTTCTTATTGGAATTGAGCTAAATATGATTGCTTGGAATCCCTGTACACTCTTGTTTTCATTTCATTCCAAATCTGAATACATTTGTGAGAGATTTGTTCTTTGTTTCATATTGTCTCGAAAAGGCACATGCACGTTTTGTTGTTCCGCGTGTGCTTCCGATATATGCTACTTATTGTTAAAACTGCCCTCTTGTACTCTGGTGTGTGGGATTGTCTGGACCTTTGCCAGAAATGGTAAAGGGTATGCGCTTATTGCCCGCTTTGTGGGGTCCCGCTCTGTGGGATATTCTGGACCTTTGCCAGAAATGGTAAAGGGTATGTGCTTAGAGCCTGCGATACTCTGCCGGCCCCCTCTGACTTCACCTAGACGTGGGTGGATGGAGCTCCTAGACGTGAGAGACTTTTGTCAGGTGGTCATCCAGAAATGGATGAATCACATTCTGACTGAGATCCCACTACACCTTCTATATGTTTGATATGACATCCAGAGTTTTGGTGAGTTGTTTCTGTTCATGCTCTGGATAAGAATGATATGATTGCAACGTCAAGGACGACGTTTGAGCTTCTGTACGATATTTATTTTTGATATGCTCTGAAATGCTTCATTCACTGATGATTTTGCTTCGAAATGTTCCATATGTCGTTGATATGCTTCGGAACATTTTATATGCCATTGATAAGCTCCGATATGTTTCCTTTGTTACTGATATGCTCCAATTACTCTATGCCCCATCTGTCAGGAACCAAATATGTAAGATTGAAAGGACAATTGTGTTTCTGCTCCTAATGATATTATGTCTACGAAATCGTATATTCTGCCTTGTATTTTGAAACTGTATCTCTTTGGAAATTGTACTATTTTGATATGGATATGTTAGTCACTTGCTGAGCTCTTTATGCTCACCCCGTTTGTTGATAAATTTTTCAAGATAGCATATTGCTTGCTTAAATGTTAAGATTGGGCTGAGGTGGTGGAAAGTTTAGAAGATTTTGGGCAGATCTTTGTTAGCATATGTGTATTTGTTGTATAAGATACTCTGCATCTTATGAAATGTGACGATGAATCTAAACTTGTGGATTTTGTGTAAGATAAAGGATCCCTCATGTATAGGATTTTAGAATGTTAAGTTAAATTCATGTAATGATATGATCTTATGGTAATCGTTGGATTGGTGACTGCATAGACTTCCCCACTTGTGAATTTATGTTGTGGTTATTATTTTGATGAGTTGAGTTCAGATTGTATGAATTATCGAGTGATGTGTGGTATGTTTATGAACTGCACAGGGTTATGAATTTGTAGACTATAGAGATGAAATTTTGATCTGAATGTTTTCTAAGTGACCTCAAATGTATGTTTGGATCCTGGGTTAGATGTGATAAAAACTTTAAATATTGTCGATATTTTGAGGGGCGTGACAGAGGTGCTCTGATACCAAATGTCACGACTCGGGTCTGATGAGCTAACTGGCCAATAACTCCATTTTGGTCCTCAACGACGGACCAAAATGCTTAAGCGGGAGGTTACGTAGTACACTCATCAGGCCCTTATAAGCTAATCATACACATTCCCCACTTCCGATATGGGACTAATGGGATATTACACTATCCCCAACTCAATTAGCTTGACGTCCTCGTCAAGGCCCGACATATCCCAGATCGTGTGAGGTTTAACTCAGTGGTGGCTCCACGCCGTGATGAATTCTCTGACTCCATCCACGGGTAGCCCTTTCCTACTGCAGCCCTCTCACCCTGCCCTAATGCTAGGTCGGCTCTGATACCAAATGTCATGACCCGGGTCTGATGAGCTAACTGGCCAATAACTCCATTTTGGTCCTCAACGGCGGACCAAAATGCTTAAGCGGGAGGTTGCGTAGTACACTCATCAGGCCCTTATAAGCTAATCATACACATTCCCCATTTCCGATGTGGGACTAATGGGATATTACACTATCCCCAACACAATTAGCTTGACGTCCTCGTCAAGGCTTGACATATCCCAGATCGAACCCTAGCATAGTGCATGTGATGTTTAACTCAGTGGTGGCTCCACGCCATGATGAGTTCTCTGACTCCATCCACGGGTAGCCCTTTCCTACTGCAGCCCTCTTACCCTACCTTAATGCTAGGTCGGCTCTGATACCAAATGTCATGACCCGAGTCTGATGAGCTAACTGGCCAATAACTCCATTTTGGTCCTCAACGGCGGACCAAAATGCTTGAGTTGGGGATAATGTAATATCCCATTAGTCCCACATCGGAAGTGGGAAATGTGTATGATTAGCTTATACGGGCCTGATGAGTGTACTACGTAACCTCCCGCTTAAGCATTTTGGTCCGCCGTTGAGGACCAAAATGGAGTTATTGGCCAGTTAGCTCATCAGACCCGGGTCGTGACATTTGGTATTAGAGCCGACCTAGCATTAGTGCAGGGTGAGAGGGCTCGAGTAGGAAAGGGCTACCCGTGGATGGAGTCAGAGAACTCATCACGGCGTGGAGCCACCACTGAGTTAAATCTCATATGCACTATGCTAGGGTTCGATCTGGGATATGTCAGGCCTTGCGAGGACGTCAAGCTAATTGAGTAGGGGATAGTGTAATATCCCATTAGTCCCACATCGGAAGTGGGGAATGTGTATGATTAGCTTATAAGGGCCTGATGAGTGTACTACGTAACCTCCCGCTTAAGCATTTTGGTCCGCCGTTGAGGACCAAAATGGAGTTATTGGCCAGTTAGCTCATCAGACCCGGGTCGTGACATTTGGTATCAGCCGACCTAGCGTTAGGGCAGGGTGAGAGGGCTCGAGTAGGAAAGGGCTACCCGTGGATGGAGTCAGAGAACTCATCACGGCGTGGAGCGCGTTAGGGCAGGGTGAGAGGGCTCGAGTAGGAAAGGGCTACCCGTGGATGGAGTCAGAGAACTCATCACGGCGTGGAGCAAAATGGAGTTATTGGCCAATTAGCTCATCAGACCCGGGTCGTGACATTTGGTATTAGCCGACCTAGCGTTAGGGCAGGGTGAGAGGGCTCGAGTAGGAAAGGGCTACCCGTGGATGGAGTCAGAGAACTCATCACGGCGTGGAGCCACCACTGAGTTAAACCTCACATGCACTATGCTAGGGTTCGATCTGGGATATGTCGGGCCTTGACGAGGACGTCAAGCTAATTGAGTTGGGGATAGTGTAATATCTAATTGAGTTGGGGATAGTGTAATATCCCATTAGTCCTACATCGGAACTGGGGAATGTGTATGATTAGCTTATAAGGGCTGATGAGTGTACTACGTAACCTCCCGCTTAAGCATTTTGGTCCGCCGTTGAGGACCAAAATGGAGTTATTGGCCAGGTAACTCATCAGTCCCGGGTCGTGACATTTGGTATCAGAGCCGACCTAGCATTAGGGTAGGGTGAGAGGGCTCGAGTAGGAAAGGGCTACCCGTGGATGGAGTCAGAGAACTCCTCACGACGTGGAGCCACCACTGAGTTAAACCTCACATGCACTATGCTAGGGTTCGATCTGGGATATGTCGGGCCTTGACGAGGACATCAAGCTAATTGAGTTAGGGATAGTGTAATATCCCATTAGTCCCACATCGGAAGTGGGGAATGTGTATGATTAGCTTATAAGGGCTTGATGAGTGTACTACGTAACCTCCCGCTTAAGCATTTTGGTCCGCCGTTGGAGTTATTGGCCAGTTAGCTCATCAGACCCGGGTCGTGACATTTGGTATCAGAGCCAGTGTAATATCTCATTAGTCCCACATCGGAAGTGGGGAATGTGTATGATTAGCTTATAAGGGCCTGATGAGTGTACTACGTAACCTCCCGCTTAAGCATTTTGGTCCGCCGTTGGAGTTATTGGCCAGTTAGCTCATCAGACCCGGGTCGTGACATTTGGTATCAGAGCCAGTGTAATATCTCATTAGTCCCACATCGGAAGTGGGGAATGTGTATGATTAGCTTATAAGGGCCTGATGAGTGTACTACGTAACCTCCTGCTTAAGCATTTTGGTCCACTGTTGAGGACCAAAATGGAGTTATTGGCCAGTTAGCTCATCAGACCCGGGTCGTGACATTTGGTATCAGAGCCGACCTAGCATTAGGGCAGGGTGAGAGGGCTCGAGTAGGAGAGGGCTCGAGTAGGAAAGGGCTACCCGTGGATGGAGTCAGAGAACTCATCACGGCGTGGAGCCACCACTGAGTTAAACCTCACATGCACTATGCTAGGGTTCGATCTGGGATATGTCGGGCCTTGACGAGGACGTCAAGCTAATTGAATTGGGGATAGTGTAATATCCCATTAGTCCCACATCGGAAGTGGGGAATGTGTATGATTAGCTTATAAGGGCCTGATGAGTGTACTACGTAACCTCCCGCTTAAGCATTTTGGTCCGCCGTTGAGAACCAAAATGGAGTTATTGGCCAGTTAGCTCATCAGACTCGGGTCGTGACAGCACCGCCCAAGAGAGGGTCTCTCAGGAAAGCTGGGCGGTGCAACCGCCCCTGACAGGTGGTGGCACCGCCAGGGCTCAGTCTCCGAGCTACTAGGCGGTTGTACCACCCCAGTCAGGAGGTGGTACCGCTAGGACCCCGGAAATCCAGGAAAAGACATTTTTGAGCTCCAAATTCAAACTAGTTTGGGGCCTATATATACCCCACCTTTTCCTACATGAAAGGGCACCGAAAATCCAATCTTACTCTATGATTTCTAGAGCTTAAAAGAGTTGTAAAGGCTAGAAGTTCTCCTCCTTCTTTTTCCAAGTTTTGATCTTTCAAGAGAGGAGAGAAAAGTTTGTAAGGGTTGTCTCCTAAACTCATCAAAAGGAGTGAAACTGTAAAAGGGTGGTTGGCCTTCGCCTATTGAAGGAAGGCCTCTAATGGACGTCGGTGACCTCGTTGGTGGAGGAAGCCAAAAGTGGATGTAGGTCAAGATTGACAGAACCACTCTAAATCTCAGTTTGCATTTACTTTGAACATTTTATCTTTACTGCAAACCTCCTCAATAGCTTACTACCTTCTGCTTTTTTACGAACTCACTTTTAAGTTAAGTTTTCAAAAATAGTTTTACGTCGGAAATCGGTTTTATCGTATAAACATCATATTTCAGTTTGCACTTACATTCCGATATCTATCTTAATTGCAAACTTCCTGCCTTACTTTACTTCAAATACATTTCCGTAAGCTTTCAAAGTTATTATCTGCATGAAACGACTTTTATGTCGGAATTGGATTTCAATGTACGAATGCAATTTTAATCATCGAAAGTTTTCCACTATACTAATTCACCCCCTCCCCTCTTAGTGCTCTTGATCCTAACAATTGGTATCAGAGCGAGGTTAACTCTCAAACGGATTAAAACCCAAGAGAGATGGCATACGTCGGAAACCAAGAGGGCCACTCTATTACATGTCCATCCATATTCAATGGGACGGACTACACCTATTGGAAGACTCGAATGAGGATCTTCCTTATTTCAATGGATTTTGAACTTTGAAATCTTGTCGAAAATGGATTATCGAAGTCTTCTCTTCCAGTGATCGATTGGAATGAATTGGAGAAGAAGACTTTCGCTCTTAATGCAAAGACTATGAATGCCTTATTTTGTGCGCTTAATAAAAATGAGTTTAATCATGTTTCGGTTTGCGAAATCGCGTTTGATATTTGGCATACACTCGAAGTGACTCACGAAGGCACAAGTAGAGTGAAAGAGTCCAAAATCAATCTTTTGATATATTCTTTTGAACTTTTTCGAATGAAACCGAGCGAGACTATTGGCGACATGTACACCCATTTCACGGATGTCGTCAATGGTCTAAAAGGACTCGACAAAAGTTTTTCAGATTTTGAGCTCATAAATAAGATTCTAAGATCCCTTCTTAAGAGTTGGGACCCTAAATTCACTTCTATTCAAGTGGCTAAAGATTTAGATAACTTCCCTCTTGAAGAACTAATCGGGTCATTAATGACCTATGAAATGACTTGCAAGGCTCATGAAGAGCAAGAAGACATCCTTCCAAAAAATAAGATGGATATGGCACTTAGAACCTTAGATGACCACTTGAGAGAAACTCAAGTGATGAGAACTGTGATGATGACTTGACACTTCAAACAAGGAAATTAAAAAAACTCATTAAAAGAAATAAGTTTGAAAGTGACACAAAAAATAAACTTAAACCCAAAAAGGAAAAATAAGCATGATAGTCTTGTTAGCAATTTTGATAAATTAAAAACTGAATATCATGATAGTTTAGCTCAATATGAAAAATGTCATGATCTAGAAACTCTCCAAAAGGAAAACTTGCTACTTAAGGACACCTTGAAGAAATTCGAGGTTGGTAGCAAGTCTTTGAACATGATCCTTGTAAACAAGGGTCACATTCCCAAAAGAACACGTAAAAAGAGGATTAGAAAATTAATATTGCAGAGTGATACTAATACAATCCTGTTTAATCCCTCAAATTTTGAAACTCATAATTCTCCTTTCACATACCCTCTAGATTTCTGAACTCATCGAATTGATTTCTTCTTCAGATCCAACTATATCATTAACTTACATCTTGCAAGCAAAGTTTGTCATAAACTTACTAAGCTTACCAACTTGGATAATAAGTCATGAACATGTCTAAAATTGTGTACGACATTTAAAGTAGAATATGCGCGTCACAAGATCTATTTTGAACGTACGAAATTTCTCATCTTGAAATGGAAACTCTTACGTAATTACGAAAGTAAAATTGATTGCTCCACAAATGAAACCTCTCCTCAAGTTGAAAACATCCAAATCAATCTATTTGAGCAAGCTCCTACATCATCTATCGAAGACATTGGAATTCGGATGGACCGATTTGAACAAAGACAAGATCGGCTTGAACATTGACAAGATCAAATCCTATCTGAACTGCAGCAAATTCATCGACAATTTGACTCTTTATTTAGGCACTTTAATTTTCCACTTCCTGCTTGTATATATGGACACAATCACCTCTTGTTGTAACAATTACGTTGTTGTAAACTCTTTATGTTACTCATCTTGATCGCAATGCCTTGATGACTACTAATCTTTGATATTGTTACTTGATGTATTAATTGGTGAGAATATGAAGGGTTACGTTTCTCAATCTCGTTACTCATTGTCGGATTTCATGTTGAAATTAAATGTTTCTATAATGCCTACTTTGAAAACCTTATGTCTTGGTTTCCATGATAAATGTGATTTGAGAAAGTAATATAGCCATGAAATTGATGTGTCATTTCCATGATAAATGTGATTTGAGAAAGTAAAGTAATATAGCCATGAAATTGATGTGTCATTTCCATGATAAATGTGATTTAAGAAAGTAATATAGCCATGAAATTGATGTGTCATTTCCATGATGTTAATGTGACATAATATTACCATGATGTTGATGTATTGCCATAATACTAAACATCAACTAGTTGATATTTTTACAAAACCTCTAAGGAAGAACAATTTGATTTCATTAGAAGAGAATTAGGAATGTTAATGTGTCCGAATGCATAAACTTGTTAAAATTATTTTTCGGACTTTATTGATTGAATGATCAAATCACTTGATTACCATTCAATGCCTAAAATTACATGTTGGAAATTATGTTTTTTGGATACAAAAATTTCCATAACAATGAGCATGTTTTGTCTTTATGATTGTATTTGAAAATCTATAGTATAGTCTTGTCCGAATGCATGAAAGTATTAATTTCATTTTTGGATTCTCTTAACTAGTGGTATCATAATAATCAGATTTTCTCGATACATTATCCTTTTCCAAACTTAGTAAGCATATGTATATCGAGTTTAATTCTCATCATTGATTTTTGACATATGGAATCAACTAGCAAAAACATCTCTCATACACTTATCATGTGAAAAATATTTTTTGAGAAATGGATTTGATAAAATGATTCCTACGTGTAAATTCCTTTTTGAAATATGGATGATAGTGTTTTTACTTGCAAGGATTTGTTTCACATATATATATTGATCATTGTAAAAATAGAATATGATTTAATCTCTCATCGATTTTAATTTCATTCAAAGTAAACTCACAAATAGCTGGTATCACAAATATCCTTCCTCCTTCATGCAAAAAGATAATAACAAATGAAAAGGAAGAAGTATTAAAAGCTATCTCCATGTCATGTTTTCCTTGAGATATTTGCATAATTGATATCCTATCACTCACTGTTGGAAAATGACATGAACCTAGTTATGGCATGAATAAAACCGCACTTATGCTTAACAATTGTTTATATCATTTTCCTTTTTGTTGATGACAAAGGGGGAGAGATATATGAATTGATGCTATGATTATGCCATGCTTACATCATCGAAAATATATGAATCCATGATAACTATGATTGCCATATTTGCATTATGCCATGTTTGCATCATATTAAGATATCAAGAACTTGCATCGTAATTTTATATGTTGATATCTTATGTTGAACTGCTACAATCATTCATATTTGAAATGTAAAACTTGAGAATGGATGTCAAGTCTTGACATCATTTTTAGAAGATACATCATGATAGGAATTATGATGGGAGTAATTGATAAGGTTAAGAGCTCTTAACTTATCAATAAGTCTATTGATTTCAAAGGCCTTGAATTCAAGAATGACTTATCTCAAGTATGGCATATAGATAGGGGGAGTTAAGGTTAACTCCGTTATCAATTGATTGCCATCATAAAAAGGGGGGAGATTGTTGTATCTCGGATAGGGGGAGCATGTTGAGATAAGTGTGTAGGATTAACTACGATGAAAGTAAGACATGCAGTAGGAGTTGAGCCAGAGTCAAAGACTATGAACATGTTGGGAGTTCGAGAGCTCGACGGAAGTCCGGACGGTCGTCAGAGGTTCTACGGGAACAAAACCGAGAAGTCCAGGAGCTTGCCAAAAGAAGCTCATCGGAACTCACCAAGTGGATCGTCGCAAGTCCAGGAGTTTGCCGGAAGTCCGTCGGAGCATCGCTAGAGGTTCGTCGGATGTTCGTCGGAAGTTCGCCGGAAGCTCGCCGGAAGAAGCGATTGACGCACCGGAGCAAGATGTAGTAAATGTCTTAAGAATTATCGTAGTTAGTATATAGATTAAGTTAGGAATGAGAGGTGATCCCATTAACTTAATCTGGTGGCAATTGAGCCCTTGACAGACCCAAATTGGGCCGAATGGATCAACCCATTCGGAGTAGAATTCCTACTAGGCGGTGGCACCGCCAGGGTTGGCGGTGGCATCGCCCAGGAGAGGGTCTCCCAGGAAAGCTGGGCAGTGCAACCGCCCCAGGCAGGCGGTGGCACCGCCTGGGCTCAGTCTCCGAGTGAGATTGAGCGGTGTAACCGCCCCTGACAAGCGGTGGCACCGCTAGGGCTTAGTCTCCGAGCGAGACAAAGCGGTGCAACCGCCCTAGGCAAGCGGTGGCACCGCCAGGGCTCAGTCTCCGAGCGAGACTGGGCAGTGCAACCACCCCTGTCAGGCGGTGGCACCGCCCAGAAGCTCAGTCTCCGAGCTGCCAAGCGGTTGTACCGCCGCCCCAATCAGGAGGTGGTACCGCCAGGACCCCGGAAATCCGGGAAAAGATATTTTTGAGCTCCAAATTCAAACTAGTTTGGGGCCTATATATACCCCACCCTTTCCTGCATGAAAGGGCACCGAAAATCCAATCTTACTCTATGATTTTTAGAGCTCAAAAGTATTGTAAAGGCTAGAAGTTCTCCTCCCTCTTTTTCCAAGTTTTGATCTTTCAAGAGAGGAGAGAAAAGTTTGTAAGGGTTGTCTCCTAAGCCCGTCAAAAGGAGTGAAACTATAAAAGGGTAGTTGGCCTTCGCCTATTGAAGGAAGACCTCTAGTGGACGTCGGTGACCTCTTTGGTGGAAGAAGTCAAAAGTGAATGTAGGTCAAGATTGACCGAACCACTCTAAATCTTGGTTTGCATTTACTTTGAGCATTTTATCTTTACTGCAAACCTCCTTAATAGCTTATTGCCTTATGCTCTTTTACGAACTCACTTTCAAGTTAAGTTTCCGAAAATGATTTTACATCGGAAATCGGTTTTATCATATGAACATCATATTTCAGTTTGCTCTTACATTCCGATATCTATCTTAACTGTAAACTTCCTTCCTTACTTTACTTCAAATATATTTCCGTATACTTTCAAAGTTATTAACTGCACGAAACGACTTTTACGTCGGAATCGGATTTCAACGTACGAATGCAGTTTTAATCATCGAAAATTTTCCGCTGCACTAATTCACCCCCCCCCACTCTTAGTGCTCTTGATCCTAACAAAAACCATGTGTGAGATAGATTGTGTTACCTAGGGAGATATCCCTGAATCCCTACGGATCTCTAGAAGAGGGTGAAGGAGGTCAAGCGCCCTCATCTCTAGCGGTGATCGATACAATAGGGTGTGATGATGCTCCTCAAAACTCCAAGCCTGCTTTGAGGTGGAGAGGGGGAGGAGAATAAGAGAGGAAGCAAAAAGCTCTAGCCCAAGAACTATTGAATCCCTCCTATTTATAGAGGTCCCCTGTCAACTTAACTCTAATGGATCCTCCCCTATTGGGTATTGGATCTCCATCCAACTACCTAAGCCTCTTAGATAAGTGGATCTCTATCCAATAATTCAGAGGCTTATTGGATACCAAATAAGATAGGGGCTCCGACGGATATCTTATATTCGAACCTCTACTTATCGCAATGCCTACCATATATGTGTGACCCTCTAGGCCCAATATCGAGCTGGCCATGAGTCATACATGTTAGAACTCCTTCTGAATCAGTGAATTATTATCTCCATTATAATTCACTCGACTCATCGATTGTAAACGTACTAGGCTACTATGTCGTAGTCCATAGACGATACATGAGAATCTAATCCATTGGACCTGTCTATCCTTAGTTACTATGTGCTTATAATCTTTCATCCATCTAATATCCCAGAGACCGTATACCGAGTATGGTGCTATCAGACCCATATGGTTTCTACTCGAGTCTCGCTCTAATCGGATTCTCCCAGAAAACTCTTTCACTCTCAATCCGAATGACCCTGGCTAGGGATTTGTTTGAGCAAGAACACATGGGACATTCCTTTCATGACACCGAGAGTGGATAGTCCTCTATCGATACTCAATAGCCCTCGTAAGGTTAACTACCACTCCCGATGACCGATTATGCTAGATTTGGGACATCCAAACCTATAAGTTCGGTATCAAAGAGTAGAGCACTCATATAGGACATCCTTGGTATCTCAAATCTAAGAACCAGATACACAACTAAGACTACGAAATCATTGTCTAATAAGAAGACATCATCAATAATTCAACATTCCATAAGTGGATCAATCAGTGAACTCATTCCCCAATGAGCACCTGTATTTTATCCCTAGTGTGCCCACATAAGTAACTATAAGACTAGCTGCATCCATCATATGGATGGGTATACAATACACTAGTATATCCAGTTCTCTCGATGTCCCTTTCTAGTAACCTATGATTGAGATTATTTAGGATCTATGTTAAAGGCAAATTAGTCTCATTATCGTGATCTCATGATGATCCGATTTCCATTGCACAAATCGAAGGACATCACAATATATATATATATATATATATATATATATATATATATATATATATATATATATATATATATATATATATATATATATATGCAACAAGCAATATAAAGTGATAAATGCCAAAATATAATAAGCAAAATGATTGCATGTCAAGTCACATGTGCCATCACTCACGTGATTGGCTTGCAAGGCACTTATGACTAGCATCTAGCACACCTGATCATCAAGAGTGGCAGTAAATCTTACGAGAGCTATTAAATGTCAATAGAGTATCATCCGCTCTCAGTGTCATGAGAGGAATATCACATATATTTTTGCTCAGACAAATCCCTAGCTAGGGTTATTATGATAAAGAGAGAAATAGTTCTTTGGGAGAATCTGATTAGAGTGAGACTATAGTAGAAACCGTATGGGTCTGATAGCAACATGGAGAGTATATAGTCTCTAGGATATCATATGGATGAGGGACTATAGGTATAGGTAACTAAGGACAAATAGGTCCAAAGGATTGGATTCTCTTGTATCGTTTGTGGACTATGACGTAGTGGCCTAGTACGTCTATAGTCGATGAGTCGAGTGAATTATTATGAAAATAATAATTCACTGAGTTAAATGGAGTTTTGATAGGTATTACTCATTGCCAGCCCAATATTGGGCCTAGAGGGTCATACGCATATGTAGGTGTTGCGACGAGTAGAGATTCATATATGAGATATTCGTTGGAGCCCCTTTCTTATTGGATATCCATTAAGCCCATGAATTATTGGATCCTATGGATGAGATCTAATAAGAGCCAATAATATATTATTAGATAGTGATCCACTAATCTAATAGGCTTGGGTAATTGGATAAAGATCTAGTACCCAAGAGGGTAGGATCCATTAGGGTTAAGTTGGCATGGAGTGTTAGAACCCTTATAGATTCTAAGCTTGGGGTTGATCTCTTCAGGAGATCAACATCCTTGGAACTCTATAGGGATTGCTTCCTCCAAATTACTACTCAAAGGCTATAGAAAAGATTCATCTATTGCTTAAGAAAAAAGGATGAATACATGACTATTTATAGGGCTTCTAAACTCTAACTCCTAATAGGACTCATACTTAAGACTCGTATTCCTTTACAACTCCTAATGCTTCTTTAAGAAATAGCCTCCTAACCCTAACCAGCCTCTTCACATCTTTAATAGGGGTCAACTAGATAGGTTAACATAAATGCCCCTATCAATTAGGACTCTCCTAGCTAGAGTCCTAACAGACCTGCCCTCTCCAAATCAGCCTTGTCCTCGAGGCTAAGATTCCATAAACTCAAGGAACCAGGTCTTCAGCTCCTTATATGATTCCCATGTGGTATCTTCAAGTGGTAAATTATTCCATTGTACTAGTACTTCAGTAGAGGGACGTTGGCGATGCATCACGATCCTGCGGTTGAGGATGGCTTGTGGTTGGGCTTAAATAACTCCATCCTCAGTAGTGTTAGGCAGTTGGATCTGGGGTGACTCTCAGTGGTGTTAGGCAGTTGGATCTGGGGTGACTCGGGTTCTCCTAAGTTGGGTTTAAGGCATGACACATGAAAGACAAAGTGAAGATATGATAAGGCCCATAAAAACATGGGGATGGCTTTATGGAGGCTTGAGTGTTGATGAAGAGTTTCTTGTATAGCTGTAGGTGAAGATAAACCCAATCTCCTATTGAAAATTCTCTTTCGCTTCATTGTGTGTCAGCTTGCTGCTTTATTCTGGCTTGAGCTGTAGAGAGATTATCCTTTAATAGTTATAGGAATTTGTCCCTATCAATCAATTCTTGGTTGACCTGATCTACCTTGGCCGAGCCAATTACATACTTTGGAATCACAAGGGCCGGCTGACCATACAATGCTTCATAAGGGGCACATTTTGTAGATGAATGATATATAGTATTATACCATCATTCAGCTCAAGGAAGCCATTTCGCCCATTCCTTTGGTCGGTCACTAGTGAACCACCGAAGGTATGTTTCTAAACACCTATTCACCACCTCTGTTTGGCCGTCAGTTTGTAGATGATATGCTGTGCTAATCTTGAGTTTGGTTACCCATTTTTGCTTCTAAAGAGATGATATCTTTTGTTCCAAAAATTACTTGAGGCTTTTATGATTGGTTTTAATTTAAAATCGTCGACCACTCAAGTAGGGTCTCCACCTCATTACTGCATGCACAATGACGAGCATCTCCTTATCATATATTGACATATTTTGATGGGAGGGAGATAATGCCTTGCTTGTGTATGCGAGTGGTCGACCAACTTGCATGAGATCGACTCCAATTCTGACTCTAGATGCATCGGCCTTAATAATGAAGGGTTAGCTGAAATCTGATTGCGCTAGCACCGGCGTCGTTGTCATGACTGCCTTAAGTTTGTCGAAGGTAGCGGAGGCTTTGTCCGACCATTGGAAGGCATCCTTTTTTAGTAGAGAAGTGAGGGGTGTGCTGATCTTCCCATAGTCCTTAACAAATTTTCGGTAGTAGCCCGTTAGTCCAAGGAACACACGTAGTAATTTCACGTTTGTAGGTTTCGGCCAACCTTACATTGCTTCAATTTTTGTTGGGTCTACCGCCACTGCTTTTGATATTATCTGCCTAAGGTACTATATTTTTTGCTCGAGAAAACTATACTTTGGCTGCTTAACAAAAAGAGTATTCTCCCAAAGGATCATCAAAACAACCCGTAAATGCTAAAAGTGAGTCTCAAGAAAAGGGTTATAAATGAGAATATCATAAAAAAATACCAGCACAAATTTATAAAGAAAGCTCCGAAAAATATCGTTCATGAGACTTTGAAAGGTTAAAGGAGCATTAGTGAGTCCAAAAGGCATTACCAAAAATTCATAATGGTCGTTATGTGTGCGGAATGCAGTTTTTGGAATGTTGTCTTCACGTACCCGAATTTAGTGGTAACCGGATTGGAGGTCCAACTTCGTGAAGACTCGAGCTCCTTTTAACTCATCAAAAAGTTCATCCACTATTGGTATTGGGTACTTGTCCTTGACGGTGATGCCATTTAAAGCTCGATAGTCGATGCACATCTATCAAGTTCTGTCCTTCTTGCATACAAGTAGCACCGGTGACGAATAGGGGCTGCAACTTGGCCGAATCACCCCTGTTTCAAGCATCTCCTTTACAATCTTTTCAATTTCATCCTTCTAGAGATGAGGATAATGGTATGGCTGAGTGTTCGCTGGTGGCTTGCCCGGAAGGATTGGAATCCGATGGTCATGTTGCCGAGTAGGAGGAAGACTGCGCGACTTAGCAAAAATGTCGACAAATTCAATAAGCAATTGGGCAAGATTTTGATCTTTAATTTCTATTTTCTTCCCCTCTGGTTGCTGCTGGAGATGCATCAAAAAACCACTATTTATCTTGTGCAAAACTTTCTCCAATCATTGGGTTGAAACGGTGGTTACGTTGCTTCCGCGCTTCCCGCGTAGGATGATCTATTTGTCTTTATAGTATAATTTCATAATTAATTTAGAGATGTTCCAAGAAACATCACCTAGCATCATTAGCCATTCTATGCCAAGCACAACCTCATAGTCATCAATTGGTAGGAGAAAGAAGTCGGTGATAATTTCTTGGTCTTATAGTAATAGTTTCACCTATGGGCATCTTTGGTCGCACTTTAGGATTCTACTGCTAGTAACCTTCACATCGAACTTGCTACAACCTTCGATGTGGAGTGCCATCTGAGCTATAACCTTACTATTTAGGAAGTTATTAGTGATTCCCGTGTCGATGAGAACAGTGATCGGTTGTTGTTTGAGAAGGCCTCCAACTTTCATTGTTTGAGAGTTTGAGTAGCTGGCTAGCACATGTACCATAAATTTTGTCGGTTGTGGCTCTTCTTCCGCATCTTCTTTTTTATGTTCAAGGCTCTCTTCTAGATGTTCAATAACCTCTTCTTATGTTAGTTCAATAACAAGAAGTCTCCCTTTTCTACAGCGATGCTCGCGGCTCCACAACTCATCGCAATGCCAACATAACCCCTTCGCAGACCACTCCTGAAGCTCTTCTCTCGTCAACCTTTTTAGTGTAGGGACTCGGTTGATAGTAGGGGGGGCTGAGGGCTCTGGTATTGCTAGTCAAGGAGTGACTCTAGTCCACCAGGCTTCATGGTTTAATCGCTCCTCTTGAAGTCATGCGAAAGAGATGGCTGCCATAAGCATATACATTTGTCTCGCTTTAACTTCTCCTCGAATCTCTAGCTTCAAGGCCTCAATGAAGGTCCCTAATAGCTATTTTTTAGACCAATCGTGAGTTTGATTAGATAATCTTTCAAACCTAGTTTGGTACTCCTGAATGGAGGAGGTTTGTCGGATCTTAGCTAGTTGTCCATCAATGTTCTCATAATCGGTTGGTTTGAAGCGGATCAGTAGTCCTTCTTTGAATTGTCACCATGAGAGGAATCCATGAGTGTGTTCAAACTAGTCAAACCACTGTATGACATCCCATTCAAGATGTATAGCCATAATTTCCATCATAGATGCGTGGTCCGCGGTTTTGTGGTACCAAAAATATCGCTCCGTGCACGAGATCCAACCAATTGAGTCTCCTTCTTCCCATCTAGGGAAGTCCACCCTCATACGTGGATAGTTGAGATCGATCATAGAGCCTCCCCTCTCTTGGAAGTCATCCCTTCGGGCTTGGTGTGATTGGTCAGAGCTCTCTCCTTGATATGATTTCTTCGGGCTTGGTGGTCGGCCCAAACTGAGTTCAGTAAAGAGAGTCTGAATCTTATCATTCATTTGTGCCTCGAAGGCTTTGAATTTAGCATTGATTGCATCCTTCGATGCCATAGTATATATCTCCAAATTTATAATGTTAAGATCTCTCTTTTGTTGTCGGGTTAAAGGCATGTATAGGTTGAGGTCGAAATGGTTGGTGGATTGGTGGATATAGGCTACGGTTTATGCTTGTTTTGTGACTATTTTGGGTGCAGTTTGAGGGTGTGGTTTGATAGAGTTTTAGGGCTATGATGGTAGTGGATGAAGGTTAGGAAAAAAAGTTTTAGATTTGTGGTAGATGGCAGCAAAGATTTGATAGAAATCAGTGGAAGTTGCTGTAGAAATGTGTTGTCTTATAAGAGCAGAATTATCGTCGAAGAAACAATGGTTTCTTGATGAAATTTCTAGCAAAAATTGAGAGATTTAAGAAGAGAATTTGATAGTAAAATCTTAGTTTATATAATAGCAAAGATGACTAATTTAATCAAGAAAACTTCGACAGTATAATAGCAAGGAAATTGGTGCAAATTGCAATAGCAGAATTCTCATCGAAAAATTTTGGTAGTTTGCGACGAAAATTTACAGCAACACAAGAACATTTTTAGAGATGAATTCCTCAATAGATTAATTTTAGATAGAAGCCAAGATGATCTATGAAGTGTATAAGAAATTTCGTTGAAAAAGAATTGCAAATAGATCGGTTAAGGCAACAATATGCGGCTGAAATTTTCTGTAGCAATCCTTTGTTCGCAAATATGATAACTTTTATAATGGAATGAATTAACAGCACGAGATAGATAAGAAAACTTCTTCTTGATATTTTGAATGAAAAATTACAGCAACAAAAGGTATTAGTGATAGGAGAATACCATATCTCTGATACAATTGGAGGTGACGGTAGTATATTGATTTGATCTACAGTAGAAGATGACGGTGGAGATGGTGACGTCAAGAGCAATTGTAGGAATTGCTTGGTTAGTGGTGGACGGTAGGGATGGCAACAAAAGCAGCAAGATCGCTGCTTTGATACCAGATGTTAGAACCCTTGGAGATTCTAAGCTTGGGGTTGATCTTTTTAGGGGATCGACCTCCTTGGAACACTATAAGGATTTCTTCTTCCAAATTGCTGCTCAAAGGCTACAGAAAAGATTCATTTATTACTTAAGAAAAGAGGATGAATACATGGCTATTTATAGAGCTTCTAAACCCTAACTTCTAATAGAACTCATACTCAAGACTCATATTCCTTTACAACTCCTAATGCTTCTTTAAGAAATAACCTCCTAACCCTAGCCGGTCTCTTTACCTCTTTAATAGGGGTCAGCTAGGTAGGTTAACATGAATGCCCCTCTCAATTAGGACTCTCCTAGCTAGATCCTAACATGGAGCCTCTATAAATAGGATAGAACCAAAGAGCCATAGGCTATGCCGTTTTGGTTGCCATCTCCCATTCTCCTCTCCCCTTCTCCTTCTCAGCCAATAGCCTCTATTTGGGGCATATGGAGATTTGGGTAACGATTTGAGGAGTGTCTTCATAGCCCCTATCATATGGATCACAACTAGAGAAGAGGACAGTTGACTTCCTTCATCATTTCCCACAGATCTGTAGGAATTCAAGGATATACAATCTCCCTAGGTAACACAACTATCTCACATATGGTTTTTAGTTTCACAGGTTTTTGTGCACTAATCTTTGCACGACGATAAAACCTTTTTTATAGAAATATGAGATTTTTCTTTTTGTTCTTATACTACACATATGATGTCACCCATAGATTTTCCTACAATGGTATCAGAGCCAGGTTGTTTGTGTGAAATATTAGTTTTGAACTACATGTGTTGTGTTTTAAAAAATCTTTTAACATCAAAATTGTTGATGCAAAAGGTGAGGGAGGGCAGTAACTGTTATTGCCCTTGCAGGTTGTCCAAAGGCTACATACAGCTTTGGTCGAGAGCTCCTAAGGGAGCTCTCGGCTTAGCCATTTGCGTGTAGGCAACTAGTAACTGGCGGGCTGCTACCGATGGCCGTAATGGTAGCGCCTTCAAGCGAGCTGCCTATAGGGGGAGGGGCTCACCCATAGTGGCACTCGTAAGGGTGGTGCCTACGGGCGCTACGCCCACGGGTACAATGCCCACAAGGGCAACACTACTCGCGAGTAGGGGTGGCACCCCTTGTAGAGATGATTGCTAGTAGGGTGGTGGTAGCCGCAACGCAAAGGCAAGGGAAGTGATTAGGGTTCTATGGACAAAAGACATTTTTGCCCCTATAAATTTTTAAAATTTCATAATTTGTCCTTTCTATCCAAATTACCCAAACACCCTTTATAATTCAGAAAAAATTTTACATGTCTCAAATTTTAGAAAATATTAATTAATTAAAAGGTTTAATTAAATATTATTATTTATCTAGTAATCCTATATAATGATATATACATGTGATGTATGATGCAGATAGATGATCATGGATCATGTGTTGTGATGTATGTGTATGATGTGATTATTATTATTATTATTATTATTATTATTATTATTATTATTATTATTATTATTATTATTATTATTATTGAGACTTGTGAGTCTCTATTTTTTCTCGTTTATTGTTGGGCATGCATGCCCATGATTATATTATAATTACAGTGTTATGATCCATTTATTTTCTAAACTTTAAATAATATTTTATTAAGTTTATTTAGTTCAATAAGAGTTGGATATGAGTTTATTTGATATTTATTTATTATTAAGAGTCCAGGTCCCAGTGGACTCTAGGTGAAACACTATAAATAGGGATGTATCTATTTCTTTTCAATAAGGAATGGAATATTATTCAGTCTTTTGACAATCCCTAGGTGGTCAATTCCCTCAAAATGATCAAGGAGGCTGATTCCCTCGAAGTGATCATCTCATTTTCTCCTATTTCTTCTATGATAAAACCCTAGGGTCTTATCATTTTGTATCATAGTAGCGATCCTCAATGTTCTCGCTACACTATTGTCGTAGCTATCATCATCTTAAAAAAAAAAAGGAAGAAAATAGCTAAAGCAGGCAACCACGACCACCACAATCGCCGGTTGCCACCACCGTCGTCGTTGCTTCCAGCTAATGACCACCACATCCTATCTCTAATTGTGACCCTCGACATTCCTTCCTAGCCAAGCGATCATCTACCTCGGTGACGCATCGTTGGTCTTCATCCCTCCAACCAAGCAATCGCCGCCAACGTTCCCTCCGGCCATGAGCTATTTATCAATTTTATTAAAGTTTTTATCATGAGTTTATTCCTTTTCAATCCAAAGAATTTATTCCTGCAATTATAATTGTATTATCAGTTTTTTTTCAAAATTCATTCTGTATTATCTCGGTATCAATTTGGTATTAGAGCTAAAGGTTAGAGATCATAGCAAGACGAAATAGAAAAGATGTAGTTAGTGAAGGTAGCAGCCATGAAGATGATGTTAAGTTCTCGAGACTGTAACTATGAAGATTGCTGTATAGTCTATAAGAAAAAAATAAAATCATTGAAGAACTTCGAAGCAGAAACAACCAGCATGAAGATGATGCCCAAAAATATATTTCTGATGATGATACACCTCCTTACTCAAGAGAGTTGAGAAGACATCGAGTAAGATATAGAGACCAAGATAAGTGGTAGAGCAAATACAACCTAAAGCTGGATATTCTAGAGTTTGAAGGGAAAATCAATATTGATGACTTCATTGATTGGCTTAATATAGTGAAAAAAATATTTAATTTTTATTAACCACCAAAACAAAATAAGGAAAAGCTTATGACACTCAAACTCAGACAAAATGTATCTTTTTGGTGAGAAAACCTGAAGAAGCAATGAAAATGTGAGGGGAAGAATAAGATCGTGATATGGGAGAAAATGAAAATGGAGTTGAAAAGGAAATACTTGGCAACTAGAAGCAAGAGATCTTTCTCAAAATCCATGATTTTAAGCAAAAAGATCTTGGTATAGAGGAGTATATAACCGAATTCAATAATCTCATGTTAAAAGGAGAGCTTATGGAACCAGAAGACTAAACCACTACAAGATACTTAGGAGGTTTGAAATATGAGATTGCTAAAGTGGTTCAACTCCAGGCATATTGGTCTTTAAATGATGTTAGAAAGTTGGCTTTAAAAGTTAAGAAACAATAGAAGTTTGAAAAGAGTTCTCGGTATGGGTCAAAAGAAGGCTATACAAAATGAAAAAATTTCAAGCTTACTCTCCAAAGCAATGTGGTATCAAAGGTACAAGATAAGGGTAAAGGATCTATTGGCAGCAAACAAACACCTAATTCTTCTACACCAAGTGGTTAAAAATGCTTTAAATGTTATGGTTTTGGGCATATTACTTTATATTGTCTAAATAGGAGTTACTTTTGTTGAAGATCATAGTGATAGAGAAGGAGATGATGCCAATGATGAACCAAAATATAATGACGAGGAGGAAAAGGTTACTTATGTTGATTATGGATTCTGTATTGTATTACAACGTAGTTTAAATGTGTTCTATATGGTTGAGGATGAAAGTTGGGTGAGAACGAATGTGTTTCATACTAAATGCACTTCTTATGGCAAGGTGTGCTTGGTGATCATCGATAGTGGTAGCTTTAAGAACGTGATGTCTTTGGAGATAGTGTAGAAGCTAAAGTTGGACACAATCCATCATCCATATCTTTACCAATTATACTGGCTACAAAAAGAAAATGACATTAAGGTAACTAAAAGATGATTAGTTTTGTTTTCTATTGATAAGTATTATAAAGATGAAGTATGGTGTGATATTACTCCTATGGATGCTTATCATTTGCTATTGGGTAAACCTTGGTATTATGATAGGAGGGTGTTATATGATGGCTATAAACATAGTTATTCTTTTAAGATGAATGAATAGAAGGTTATTTAGTTCCATTACAACCTTCTAAAATCAGTACACTGAAGAATAAAATTAGTGCTTTTATGTCCTATCATGAATGCAAGGGTGTACCAGAAAGGGATGGTAATATTTTGGCTTTAGTAAAGGAGAATGAACAACATAAAGAGCCACTAGTAATCATAAAACTAATCCTGGAGGAGTTTCTAGATGTTGTACTAGAAGAGCTTCCACATGGCCTTCCACCTTTGAGAGATATCAACATCACGTTAATCTTGTTCCAAGGGCTATCTTGTGTAACAAGGCAGCCTATAGAATGAGTCCCAAGGAGTATAAAGAACTTCAAAGATAAGTAAATGAGTTGGAAGAAAATGGGCTGATACGGAAGAGTATGAGTCTTTGTGCGGTTCCAACCTTATTGATGCCTAAAAAGGATGGTTCTTGGAGAATGTGTGTGAACATCCATGCCATCAACAAAATTATGATTGGCTTGTTTTTTTATTTTAAGGTTAGATAATTTACTTAATTAATTGTATAGTGCTTTTATTTTCTCTAAAATTGATTTGATGAGTGACTATCACCAAATTAGAATGAGGCTTGAAGATGAATGGAAAACAACATTTAAAATTATGGATGACTTGTATGAATGGTTGGTTATGTCATTTGGCCTATATAATGCTCCTAGCACTTTCATAAGGTTTATGAATCATATATTTAAGCCATGTATTAATTCTTTTGTTGTGGTTTACTTTGATGACATATTGGTATATAACAAAAGTGAGGAGCATATGAATCATCTTAAAAAAATCTTTCTTATTTTGAGATAGCAAAAGCTTTATGCTAATCTAAAGAACTATGATTTTTTTACTCCTAGTATTGTGTTTTTAGGGTATGTTATTTCAAAATATGGAATTATGATGGATCAAAGTATGATAGAGGCAATTCTTCATTGCATGATGTGAGGAGCTTCCATAGTTTAACTTCTTTTTATAAAAGATTCATCAAGGGTTTTAGCCCTATTGTTGCTCCAATCGTCGAATATCTGAAAGATGATAAATTCAAGTAGAATATTGAGGTTGATGATGCTTTTGAATTGTTAAAAATAAAATGATCGAAGCTCCTATCTTAGTTCTGCCTAATTTTGACAAGGTATTTGAGATTGAATATGATGCCTCTAATGTGAGTATTGATACTATTTTGAGTCAAGAAGGAAAACTCATTGCATTTTTTAGTGAGAAGTTGAATAATACAAGAAGGAGATATTTTACCTATGATAAAGAATTCTATTATAAATGTTGAATCTCGGATTTTGATGATGACGTTAATTGTCATTTGTTATCTAATCCATATGTTGAGATAAGTGTGCATAATTAACTACGATGAAAGTAAGACTTGCAGTAGGAGTTGCGCCGGAGTCAAGACTATGATCACGTTGGGAGTTCGAGAGCTCAACGGAAGTTCGGACGGTCGTCGGAGGTTCTACGGGAACAAATCCGAGAAGTCCAAGAGCTTGCCAAAAGAAGCTTGTCAGAACTCGCCAAGTGGATCATTGCAAGTCCAGGAGTTTGCTGGAAGTCCGTCGGAGCATCACCGGAGGTTCGTCGGATGTTCGCCAGAAGTTCACCAGAAGCTCGCCGGAAGAAGCGATTGACGCACTGGAGTAAGCTATAGTAAATGTCTTAAGAATTGTCATAGTTAGCATGTAGATTAAGTTAGGAATGGGAGGTGATCCTATTAACTTAATATTGGGGCAATTGGGCCCTTGAAAGACCCAAATTGGGCCGAATGGATCATCTCATTCAGACCTAGATTACTTGGCCAGAGGTGGCACCGCTTGGGTCGGCGGTGGCACCGCCCAGGGCTCAGTCTCCGAGCTCTGGCTAGGTGATGCAACTGCCTCTGACAGAGGTGCAACCGCCTGAGCTCGGTCTCCGAGCTCTAGCTGGGTGGTGCAACCGCCCTAGTCAGGTAGTGGCACCGCCTGGGCTCGGTCTCTGAGCTCTGGCAGGAGGTGCAACCACCCCTGACAAGCGGTGGCACCTCCCAGAGGCTCAGTCTCCGAGCTCTGCCAGGCGATGCAACCGCCCTAGTCAGGCGGTGCAACTGCCAGACCTCGAAATTCCGGGAATTGACAGTTTTGAGCTCATAATTCAAAATGGTTTGGGGCCTATAAATACCCCACTCTTTCAGCAATGAAAGAGAAACAAAAACCACTGAAATCCTAATCTTACTCTGTGATTTTTAGAGCTCAAAAGTGTTGTATGAGTTAAAAGTTCTTCTCCCTCTTTTCTTCCAAGTTCTGATCTTTCAAGAGAGGAGAGAAAATTCTATAAGGGTTGTCTCCTAAGCCCGTCAAAAGGAGTCCAACTGTAAAAGGGTGGTTAGCCTTCGCCTATTGAAGGAAGGCCTCTAGTGGATGTCGGTGACCTTATCGGAGGAGGAAGCCAAAAGTGGATGTAGGTCAAGATTGACCGAACCACTTTAAAATTGCGGTGCTCTCTGGTTTGCATTTATTCTTGCTGCTTACCTTACTGCAAACCTCCATATATGCTTTGCTTCCTCTTTACATTTGCTGCACTCTTTTACGAACTCACTTTCAAGTTAAGTTTCCGAAAATGCTTTTACGTCGGAAATCGATTTTATCGTACGAACATCATATTTTAGTTTGCATTCCGATTTCTATCTTAACTGCAAACTTCCTACCTTACTTTACTTTAAACACATTTCCATAAGATTTCAAAGTTATTATCTACATGAAATAACTTTTACGTCGGAATCGGATTTCAATGTATGAACGCAGTTTTAATCGTCGAAAGTTTTCCGCTGCACTAATTCACCCCCCCCCCCCCCCCCTCTTAGTGATCTTGATCCTAACAATAAAGCCTTATCTCATTAGAGTTAATATCATTATGCCAAGCCACTTTTCATATATTCTTATATTCTGCATTGAAGTTCATTAATCTCCAACATAAGCTAAACAAGAGGCATGCAACTTAGGTAGATTCTTGCAATCTTATAACTTTACTATCAAGTACAAATCTAATGTTCAAAATATAGTTACTGATGCATTGAGTAGAAAGCATTCTTTATCATCAATTATGGAAGTCAAAGTGGATGGATTTGAAACATTTAAAGATCTATATGTGAATGATGTGGATTTCAGCTCAATATAGTGATATTACAAATTAGGTTCTTTTTTATTAATTTTCTATCTTTGATGGTTTTTTTTTCAAGCTAATGCCTTATGTGTTCCATCTTATTCTTTGAGACAAGTAATTCTAGCTAAAGCTTATTGTAGTATTTTGGGAAGACATTTTAGTAGAGATAATACTAGCTCTTGTTCAATCAAATTTCTATTAGCCTAGGATGTTCAGAGATGTGGAGAGACTTGTAAAGCGATGCCAAGTATGTTATTTAGTAAAAATAAAAAGTCAAAATTTTGGTTTACACACTCCATTGCTAGTGCCTAATGCTCCACGGGAGGAAGTGAGTCTTGTTTTCATTTTGAGACCATCAAGAACTCAAAGAAAAATGGATTTTATCATAGTTGTTATTGATAAAGATGTCTCACTTTGTTCTCTGTAATAAAACAAATAATGTATCTTATATTACCGATTTGTATTTCAAGGAGATTGTCAAATTATATGGTATTCCATATGGTGTCTGATCGAGATTCAAATTTTTTAGTCATTTTTGGAGAACTCTTTGGAGGAAGTTAAGTACTTTAAATTTCAATAGCTCACATCATCCACAAACCAATGGGCAAACTAAGGTAACTAACAAAAGCTTGAGAAACCTACTTAAAAGCTATATTAGCAAGAACATTAAGCAATTAGATCTCATTCTTCCATAAATTGAGTTTGCCTACAATTGTTTCATACATTAAAGCATTGGTAAGAGCCTTTTGAGGTTGTTTATAGTACTAATCCTACTAATCCTTTAGACTTAGTCCCTCATTCTATAACTAAGTAATTTAACGGAGATGCTAATAAGTGGGACAAGCAAATAAAGAAGCTGCATGAGGGTGTTAAAGCAACCATTGAGAAGCATAATGAGAGATACGTACAAGCTGCCAACAAACTCAAAGAACACGTGGAGTTTAATATGGGTGATTTGGTCTAGATTCATCCAAAGAAGGAGAAGTTTCCACTAAGCAAATTTAGAAAATTGAAACTAAAAGCTAACGATTTATTTAAGGTGCTTAAGAGAATTAGCTAGAATACTTATGAGATTGTGCTACCTAAAGATTATGGAGTGTCCCCAAAATTCAATATAGCTGATTTAAGTCTTTATCATAATCATGTTGATAGAACAAATGAGGACTTGAGAATAAGTCTTTTTCAACCAACGGAGACTGACACGGGAGTACCTAATTTGTTACAATCAGCTCGTGTGGGTTTTGTTGATCTTATGGTATTCTCTACAACCCATAATGTTATTTCACAGCTTTTAACCTGGCCCACTCAAATATGACAACTCATGAACATATTCCTTAGATAAAGTTAAAATTCTTTCAAGGTGCTTTTCTTCGTAACCAAGGAATACATCAAAGGAGTTAGTTACTAGATATAAGGTACTTAATTTCGTAGTTTCCTATGAAGGGTTGTTTCGTGTATTAATATTTATTTTGGTATTTTAGGGTTAGAAAGAAGTTTAGAAATTGATGGTATTGGTAGGAACTCTCTTGGAGTTTTCTCTAACTCTATATCTCTTAGATGCTTCCTTGAGTGGTGAGTCTTTTGTTTATGCTTCTTTATCCTTATTTATTATCTTGGGATGGTGAACTTTCTGTATCCCTTTGTGATTTTAAACTTGGTAGTGAGCTATTTATTGATTTTACAATTATACAATCGGTTGTTTTCAATTTCAACTAAAATTCTTCTCTTAATTAAGCCTTTTCCGGTTGTTTTAAACTCTTGTATCTGTTGTCATTGGTTCTTATTATATCTGAACGAGTTATGCATAAGTTTATATTTACCTCATATTATTTCATATAGGCATATTTATGCTTTTATTATTTCATGTATGTTTGTTTTCTATACATACTAATTTTCTTACTCCCAATGTTCGTTTCTACTCTAGTGTTTGTAGGATAATATAAATATTTATTAAAAATGAGAAAGGGAGTTATGTCTAGAGCCTATGATGCTTTTATCAGCCTCAATGACTATCTAAATGTGGGTAGATAGATCTCCTAAACTTGGAAGACTAATGTTAATAGTCATATAGAAATTGATAGATCATACTATTTTATGATCCTATTTTACTCTCTATATTTCTTTAACTTGCATATGCATTCGTATGTGCTCTTTAAATATGAATGAAACATCAAATGTGATGCTTGAGCTTATGTTTTCTCTTAAATATTCTTTACTTCATTAATAGGCTCCTAAATGCTCTTTACTCCACTAATATACTCTTAAATATTGTTTACTCTATTATTATGAATGAATAAAAAAATATCAAATATAACTCTATTCTTAAGCTAATGACTTGTATCTTGATATTGAGTAGCTTATATATTACTCTTTGCTCTCTTGTTAAATATGTTTCTAATGAAATAACATATACTATTTTTATTTCTAATGAAATAATATCTATGATTTTTGTATCTAATGTAATGACATCTATGATTTCTATATCTAATAAAATAAAATCTATGATTCTTGTATCTCATGAAATAAAATATATAATTCTTGTATCTAATGAAATGATATTTTTAGTTGTTGAATGCATGATTTGTACTTTGATTTTAAGATCATATAATATATTATCTTTTTGTTATATATATATGTTAGTCATTTACTGAGTTTTATAGTTCACCGTATTGTTATATAAATTTTTAAAATTAATTTATCACTCATTGCAATGTTAAGGATTGAGTTGAGAAGCGGAAAAGATTTTGGTAAGTCTTTGATGGTTTAAAATAATATTATTGTAAAACATTATATATATATATATATATATATATATATATATATATATATATATATATATATATATATATATATATATATATATATATATATATATATATATATATATATATATATATGGATCACGTGGATACCCTGCTTACTACAAAATTCTATAACTCTCAACTCAATAAGCCTTCACGTGAATCTAGCTTAGCCTTACTTGTTCTCGTATGTACATAAATAAACTCTCTCATGCTTCACTGTTTGTTTGCACATGGCATAAGTTAATTGACAACTTTTGGGTCCAGCCTATGGGCTTGGACCATATGAGTTGGGCGTAATCCCAAATTTATTAATAATAATAATAATAATAATAATAATAATAATAATAATAATAATAATAATAATAAGGACAACAAATAAGAGAGCGTGTAGCGAGTGATGGCAGCACACAGAGAGAGAAAAAAATAGAAAAAAGAAAAAAAAATAAGATTTTGAGTATTTCTGTTTTACAATCAGTAGTCAAACATTATCAATTTTGACCCAAATTATATATGAAGAATCTTTACCATAAGCTCTATAATCCTAATGGTGTTGATATTTAGTTTACTCTCTCTAAGGTACTTTCCTGTAATACTCATTTTATGAGATCTAAAATTTTCTTTTGATAAGATTCATGATGATAGTGTGTTATTCTTGAGCCAAGATATATGGTCTTGATGTTATTATAATTATCTTGTTATTTTAGAGAAGACTTATTGTAAATCTGTTATCATTATTATTAATAGTGAAAGTTTATGGTGGATTAGGTCCCGTGGATTTTCCCCATTGGGTTTTTCACATTAAAAATTTGGTCTCACTTTGTGATTGATTTATTGTTCTACTGTTTATGCTGCTTTGGTTGATATGTGCTTTAGATATCAAGTTAGTATTTTGATGAGGAACACATTTTGATATACAAAGAGAGAAAAGAATTATTCCGCTATATAACAGGTTTTTTCTCAATAAGTGGTATCAGAGCTGTAGATTGTTTGGTGCTAGTTTTTTCTTGTGATTGAAACGGAATAGTTAGATGATATGATTAAATTTAACTCATCAAATTATTCCACTTGGAGGCGTATGATGAAAGATTTGTTCTATTATAAAAATTTATATAAGCCCATCAAGATTAAAGATAAACCTTCTACTATAGACAATGAGAAATGAGATGTTCAATATAAAAAAGCTATTGCTTATCTTAGAATATGAATGGATATAAATTTGCATAAGCATATTTCTAAAGAAACCAGAGCTGATATTGTTTGGCAAATGTTAGAAAATCTCTTTGCAAAAAAGATAGTGAGAAATAGAATTTCTCTCCTTAGAAGACTTGTAAATTTGAAGTACAAAGATGGTGGTAACATTGTTGAGCACGTAAGCCTATTTTAGAGTCTTGCAAATAAGTTAGTTGCTATGAAAATGAATATAGATGATGAGATGCAAAGATTATTACTTCTCAGCTCTTTACCAGAAAGTTGGGAAACATATGTGGTGATAATTTGTAACTCCATGCCAAAGTAGACTCTAACTATAGATATGGTTAAAGATAGTTTGCTAAATAAAGATGCCAGAAGGAAAGAACAGAAAGAATCTTCTTTTAGTGCATTTGTTACTAAAAAACAAGAAAGATGCGGAAGAAGTCATTGCAGAAATCCACATGGTTATAGAGAAAGATCCAAGTCTAAAAGATATATCAAATATTTCCACTGTAACAAATCATGTCACATAAAGAAAGAGTATAGGTTTTGGAAGCAAGAACAGAATGAAAGGAAGAAAAATGAGAAAGAGACTAATGCAGTTACTATTGAATGTGATATTATTATTGTTTGTGATGACGGTTATGTCAGTCTTGCAGCTCAAGATAGTAACTGGGTAATTGACTCTGGTGCTTTTTTTCATGTTACTTCTCATGGTGATTTCTTCATATCTTACACTATTGGTAATGTTTAATGTCGGAATGGGAAATAATGGTACATCTAAGATTGTGGGTATTAGAGATATTTGCTTGGAGACCAGTATTGGGAGCAAATTGATACTCAAAGATGTCAGACATATTCTAGATATTCATCTTAACTTGATATCTATAGGCAGACTTAATGATGAGGGATTTATATAATATTTTGGTGAAAGCAAATGGAAACTAACTAAATATTCTCTAATTGTGGCAAGAGGAAAGAAGCTTAACTCTTTTTATGTCATGGAAGCTAAGCTACATAAAAGAAAGATTAATGCAATTCAGAAGGGTGAAAGTATTGATCTTTGACACAAGAGGCTTGGTCATATTAGCGAGAAGGAACTTTAAACTTTTGCTAGAAAGTAGTTCTTACTAGAGTTGCAAGGTACATCTCTTAAATCTTGTGATCATTACTTAGCTAGAAAAACATATAGAGTTATCTTTTATATATATCCATCATCTAGAAGATCAAATATTATTGATTTGATTCACACTGATGTCTGTACTATGCAAACTAAAACTCTTGGAGGTACTCTTTATTTTATTATTTTCATTGATGATAATTTTAGAAAAGTGTGAGCTTTTGCTTTAAAATCTAAAGACTATGTACTTGATGTTTTCAAAGAGCTTCATGTAAGTGTTGAAAGAAAAACTAGCAGAAAGCTAAAATGTGTTCGAGCAGATAATGGTGACGAGTACAAGGGTCCTTTTGAGAATTATTGCAGGTTTCATGGCATCAGACTTGAGAAAACGGGTCCTAAAACTCCTTAGCAGAATGGTGTGGCAGAAAGGATAAACAGAACCATTGAAGAAAGGATTAGGTGTATGCTTTCCCATGCCAAGTTACCTAAGCTATTTTGGCGGGAGGCTATGAGAACTATAGTTGACCTGATACATCTTTCGTCATCAGTTCATCTAAAATGTGATGTTCTAAAGAGAGTATGGAAAGGAAAAGATATATCTTATAATCACTTGAGAGTCTTTGGGTGTAAAATATTTGTTCATATTCCCAAAGATGAGAGATCCAAGCTTGATAATAAGGCAAAAGCATGAATCTTTTTGGGATATGATTTTGAAGAGTTTGGGTACAGATTATAGGATCCAGTGAACAAGAATATTATTAAAAATAGAGATGTTGTATTTCTTGAAGACTAATTATTTGATTATGGTGATAATGTTGAGAAGCCAAAAACCCCTTTGTAGAACGGTGTGGGGTCCTTTTGAGAATTATTGCAGGTTCCATGGCATCAGACTTGAGAAAACGGGTCCTAAAACTCCTTAGCAGAATGGTGTGGCAGAAAGGATAAACAGAACCATTGAAGAAAAGATTAGGTGTATGCTTTCCTATGCCAAGTTACCTAAGCTATTTTGGGGGGAGGCTATGAGAACTATAGTTGACCTGATAAATCTTTCTTCATCAGTTCCTCTGAAAGGTGATGTTCTAAAGAGAGTATGGAAAGGAAAAGATATATCTTATAATCACTTGAGAGTCTTTGGGTGTAAAACATTTGTTCATATTCCCAAATATGAGAGGTCCAAGCTTGATAATAAGGCAAAAGCATGTATCTTTTTGGGATATGATTTTGAAAAGTTTGGGTACAGATTATAGGATCCAGTGAACAAGAATATTATTAAAAATAGAGATGTTGTATTTCTTGAAGACTAATTA
This sequence comes from Musa acuminata AAA Group, assembly GCF_036884655.1. Taxonomy (NCBI): domain Eukaryota; kingdom Viridiplantae; phylum Streptophyta; class Magnoliopsida; order Zingiberales; family Musaceae; genus Musa; species Musa acuminata. Next base: position 44,655,997 of record NC_088349.1, on the reverse strand, counting down.
TTTGATTATGGTGATAATGTCGAGAAACCAAAAACCTCTATTTATATTCCTTGGAGTTTCAGTCCAATTCCTTCACCTATAGTTCATGATGATCATGGGGGAGATAAATAAGAAAATAATGGTGAGAATGCCAGTGATGATACTCCTACAATTGATGTTAAACCAACTGAACAAGCACCTCCACCACTAACTGATATTCCATTGAGAAGATTCATAAGAGAGCAATAACCATCTACTAGATATCCTCCATATGAGTATGTTATGCTTATTAACGAGAGAGAGCTAAAAACTTACTAAGAAGCTATTCTATATGAGAATAATAATGAGTGAGTTAAAACCATGTAAGAAGAAATAATATTCTTTCTTGAAAACCATACTTATGACTTAGTAAAGTTGCCTAAAGAGAAAAAAATTCTCAAGAATAAATGAGTTTACAAATTGAAGACTGAAAATAATAGCTCACAACAAAAATACAAGACATGACTAGTTATGAAAGGATTCGGTCATAAAAAAGGTATTGATTTTGAAGAAATATTTTCTCTTGTGGTGAAAATGTCCTCTATCTAAGTTGTTCTTAGTTTGATTGCCCGCTTGAATTTAGAAGTTGAGCAACTTGATGTGAAAACAGCATTTCTTTATGGTGACTCAGAATAAGAAATTTACATGGAGCAGCTTATATGGACTCAAACAGGCACCTAGATAATGGTACAAGAAGTTTGATTCCTTTATGATGAGCCAAGGGTATAATAGAACCATATTTGATCATTGTGTGTTTATAAATAAATTTTCAGATGATAATTTTATTATTCTCCTGCTATATGTTGATGATATGCTGATTGTTGGCCGTAGTAAAATTGAAAAACTTAAAAAATAGCTAAGTCTTTTGTCATAAAAGACTCAGGATCGGTGAAACAAATATTTGGCATGAAGAATCTTCATGAAAGGAAGAAAAGGAAGATTTGGTTATCTCAAGAGATTTACGTTGAAAAGATTCTTGAAAGATTTAACATGAATAAAGCCAAAGCAGTTTGTTCTCCACTTGTAGGTCATTTCAATCTTAGTTCGAAACAATATTCTATAAGTGAGAAAGAAAAAGAAGAAATGTCCATAGTGCCTTACTTATCTGCAGTAGACAGTTTGATCAATGCTATGATTTGTACTAGGCCAGATATGGCTCATGCCATTGGAGTTGTCAGCCAATTTCTTTCTAATCCTAGTAAGAAACATTGGGCAATAGTGAAATGAATATTAAGATATCTAAAAGGTATTTCCAAGTTGTGTTTATATTTTAGTAGTGATGAACCTGTGCTAGAAGGGTACATAAATACGGACATGGCAGGTGATACTGATACTAGGAAGTCCACTTTTGGATTTTTGATGACATTTGTAGGAGAAGTAGTCTCTTGGTAGAATTGTGTTGCTTTATCAACCACAGAAGCATAATACATTATAATTACTGAAGCCTGCAAGAAAGCTTTATGGATAAAAAAGTTTTTACAAGAATTGGGCTTGAAACAAAAAGGATATACTATTTACTATGATAGTTAAAGCGTCATTCACCTCTCCAAGAATTCAACATACTATTCTATATCCAAGCATATTGATATGAGATATCAATGGATTCGTGATGTACTTAAGATGAAAGAATTACAATTAGAAAATGTGCATACTAATAAGAATAGATCAGATATGTTGATAAAGTCTTTGCCTAAAGAAAAGCTTGAAGTATGCAGGCGAAAAGCGGGCTTAGTATAGCCCACCATATGAGCTTGAGGGAGAGAATTGTTGGGTCCAACCCATATATGAGCTTGGACTAGATGATTTGGACAATAAGCCCAAATATGATTTATTAAAAAAAAAAGAAAAAAAGAGGAGACGTGAGGGCAGTGAACAAGGGAGCGTGCAGTAAGGAATGGCGATGCATAGAGAGAGAAAAGAACAAAGAGAACGAGGAGAGAGAGAAAAATAAGATGTCAATTTTAACCCAAATTATATATGGAGAATCCTTGCAGCAAGCTCTACAATCCTAATGGTGCTGATCTACCGTTTACTACTCTATGGTACTTTCTTATAATACCTACTTTGTGAAACCTAAAATTCTTCTTTGACGAGAATCATCCATGTGATGATGATATACTATTCTTGAGTCAAGATATATGGTCTCGATATTATTATGATCATCTTATTATTTTAAAAAATATTTATTATAAATATGTTATCATTACTATTGATAGTGGAAGTTTGAGGTGGACTACGGTCCCGTGATTTTTCTCACATTGAGTTTTTCATGTTAAAAATTTGATCTCACTTTATGATTAATTTGTTACTTTACTATTTATGCTATTCTGATTGATATATACTTTTGATATCAAGTTGGTATTTTGATAAAAAATCTATTTTGATAAGGAAAAGAATTATTCCAATTTTTCCCAACAACTTTCCTAGCTTATTTGAGTGCAGTCAAGAGCAAGTCTTCGGCGCAGGTAAATTGTTGTTGGGTATTCATGTGCAGCACTAATTGTCACCGTAGATAATTGTAGATCCAAGCAATCAAATCAATAGCTGATGCGGTGCGTAGCAAGTTTCGAGTACCTATTTTATTTTACCTTCTCTGTCATTTCTCTTCTCTACGTCAGACCATCTGCTCTCTCAGTAAGAACCCACGGCATACAAACTCTTCACAATCCAAGCCATGCTCGTGACAGTGTCGATTATTCTTAGTGTGGGATCATCTACAAGCAAATTAACGGGCAATCGAGTTTTCCGATAACGTTGCTCGGGTCAAGAGATACATCCACCAAAGAATGAGCTACGTGAGCTCGAGGTGGAACGGAAGAGAGAATTTACAGTCAGTGTTTGACCCTACTATTATTTTCTTTCAAGGCATGTCTCTTGCTATAGGAAGACTCTCATTTCGATCAGTGTCTATAGGAGACAGGTGCTGCTGGGGGTGATGATCAAGTGAGATTCTGGACCATGCTAATCTACCGAAGTTATTTCTCATTCAATCAAAGGGAACTAACTACATATGAAGCTAAAGTTCGTCTCACCAACATCTTACCTTTGCATCAGCTTTACCATGGCGTGTGTAACTTCATTCATCTCACCACCTCCAGCGGCAGGCTCCGTTTCTTATACATTTTGCCCTCACGCTTTACGCATGCAGATTTTTGTTTAGCTGTTAACGTTTAATACACAACAAAAACAACAACAAAGAGAGAGAGAGAGAGAGAGAGAGAGAGAGATCCTCCTCCTTCTTCTACTCTTCCATACTCCCTTTTCTTGGTTTCTGCCCTTCCATCTTACCTTTTATATTTATGTGCCAACCAACCAATCCTTTGTTAACGCATTCTTCCCTTCCTCTGCACTCAGAACACAGCATTACAGCCATGAAAGTAATAGCCTCGCTGGGCAAACTGTAAGAAATAGAACGCAAATTGCTCATACTTTTCGCATACAGATTTTTGTATAGCTATTCACGTTAAATCTACAACCAAAATGGGTATATATATATATATATATAACCTGTCTATCTCATCTCAGGTAATCTTCTACGGGACAAATGATTTCTTACATGGATACGGATACGGCTCCCCACAAGGTAGGTTAGCAAGCTGGACTTTGTTTGCATGCATAATGATGAGGTCAGGTACAATTATAGTCGTAGTACAAGTTCCACAGAGAACACACTGATTAGAACATTGTGATAGGAAATGCCATCAATTTCTGCAACTTGATGCAAACATGGATACCCAACACAATATATATAGGAGCACCTTTGTTGTTTATTTAAATAGATCTGATGTTGCCCATTTTGCACCTTTGCTTCTGGAGAAGATGTTACAGTATTCGTCCCATTTTTTATGTTCTTAGTTATGAAATCTATAAATCGATATTTTCTTATTGCAGACCATAAGTAGATTGACAGGTACATGAAAAAGAGTAGCATCAAAGAAGAATCAAGGAAGATTTTTGTTTTGTAGAAAATCTTAAAAGTGATTTATAGAAGAATCTGATATGTGAGAAGAGAATAATTTTCATTGCATAAACTAAGCAGTAGATCCTTGTAGTGTTGGGTCCAGCCATAGGGTTGTGATTGGTGCAGCGTGAGAACACAGCAAGCGTGCAGCATGCAGCCAGCGGCGGCGCACATAAAGGAAAGAGGAGAGAGAAATATTAGGTTTCTAAGTTTTTTGCTTTACGATCAATGGTCAAACATTGTCAGTTTTGATCCAAATTTTATGTGGAAAGTCCTTGCAGTAAACTCTATAATTCTAACGGTATTGATCTATAGTTTACCCTCTCTGAGATACTTTCCTACTATATCTATTTTGTGAGATATAGAATTCTTTTACGTAGAGATTCTTCCTATATGATGTTATTGTGATCCTCTGGTTATTTTAGAGAAATCTATTGTAAACCTGTTATCATTACTATTGATAGTGGAAGTTTGAGGTGGACTACGGTCCCGTGGTTTTTCCCACATTGGATTTTCCACGTTAAAAGATTTGGTCTCACTATGTAATTGATTTTTTGCTCTATTGTTTATATTATGCTAGTTGATATTTTTATTTGGATATCAAGTTGATATTTTGATGAAGAACCTATTTTGATACACAAAGAGGGAAAAAATATTTCGCTTTAACAGTTTTTTCCCAACAAGTGGTATCAGAGCAACAGGTTGTTTGGTGCTAATTTTTCTTGTGTGATTAAAATGGAGCAGTCAGATAGTATGATTAAATTGAACTCATCAAATTATTCCACTTGGAGGTGTCTGATGGAAGATTTGCTATATTGCAAAGATTTATATAAGCATATCAAGGTTAAAAATAAACCTTCTACTATGGACGATGAAGAATGAGAAGTTCAACATAGAAAAGTCATTGCCTATATTAGAAGATGGATGGATATAAACTTGCATGAGCATATTTCAGATGAAACTAGAGCTAATGTTGTTTGGCAAAGGTTAGAAAATCTCTTTGCGAAAAAGACTGGGAAATAGAATTTCTCTCCTTAGAAGACTTGTAAATTTAAAGTATAAAGATAGTGGTAATATTGTTGAGCACATAAGCATATTTCAGTCTTGTAAATAAGTTGGTTGCTATGAAAATGAATATAGATGATGAGATATAAGGATTATTACTTCTCAACTCTTTACCAGAAAGTTGGGAAACATATGTGGTGACAATTTATAACTCCATGCCAGAGGAGACTCTAACTATAGATATGGTTAAAGACAGTTTGCTAAATGAATATGCCAAAAGGAAAGAACATGGTGAATCTTCTTCTGGGGCATTTGTTACTGAAAAACAAGAAAGATGTGGAAGAAGTCATAGCAGAAATCCACATGGTTATAGAGGAAGATCCAAGTCTAGAAGAGATATAAAATGTTTTCACTGTAACAGGCTAGGTCACATGAAAAAAGAGTGTAGGTTTTGGAAGCGAAAACAGAATGAAATGAAGAAAAATGAGAAAGAGACTAATATAGTTGTTGTTGAAGATAATATCACTATTGTCTGTGATGAAGGTTGTGTTAGTCTTGTAGCTCAGGACAATAATTGGGTAATTGACTCTAGTGTTTCATTTCATTTACTTCTCATGGTGATTTTTTTTAGATCTTACACTGCTCGTGATTTTGGTAATGTTAGAATGGGAAACAATGGTACATCTAAGATTGTGAGTATTAGAGATATTTGCTTGGAGACCAGTATTGGGAGCAAATTGATACTCAAAGATGTAAAGATATAAGGCATGTTCCAGATATTCGTCTTGACTTGATATCTATAGATAGATTTGATGATGAGGGATTTGCACACTATTTTGGTGAAAGCAAATGAAAAATCACTAAAGGTTCTCTAATTGTGGCAAGAGGAAAGAAACTTAACTCTTTTTATGTCATGGAAGCTAAGCTACACAAAGGAGAGATTAATGCAATTCAAAAAGGTGAAAGTATAGATCTTTAGCATAAGAGGCTTGAACATATCAGCGAGAAGGGACTTCAAACTCTTGCTAGAAAGCAGTTCTTACTAGAGTTGCAAGGTACATCTCTTAAATCTTATGATCATTGCTTATTTGGAAAAACACATAGAGTTGCATTTCATACATATCCATCATCTAGAAGATCAGATGTTATTGATTTAGTTCATACTAATGTTTGTACTATGCAAACTAGAACTCTTGGATGTGCTCTTTATTTTGTTACTTTTATTGGTGACCATTCTAGAAAAGTGTGGGCTTTTGTTTTGAAATCTAAAGATCAGGTACTCGATGTTTTCAAGGAGTTTCATGTTAGTGTTGAAAAAGAAACTGGTAGAAAACTAAAGTGTATTCGATCAGATAATAGTGACGAGTATAGGGGTCATTTTGAGAATTATTGTAGGTTCCATGGTATCAAGCTTGAAAAAACAATTCATAAAACTCCTCAACAGAATGGTGTGACAGAAAGGATGAACAGAACCATTGAAGAAATGATTAGGTGTATGCTTTCCCACGCTAAGTTACCAAAGTCATTTTGGGGGGAGGCTATGAGAATTACAATTGATTTGATAAATCTTTCTCCATTAGTTCCTCTGAAAGGTGATGATCCAGAGAGAGTATGAAGAGGAAAAGATATATCTTATAATCACTTAAGAGTCTTTGGGTATAAAGCATTTGTTCATATTCCCAAAGATGAGAGGTCCAAGCTTGATAGTAAAGCAAAAGCATGTATCTTCTTGGGATATAGTCATGAAGAGTTTGGATATAGATTATGGGATCCAGTGAACAAGAAGATTATTAGAAGCAAAGATGTTGTGTTTCTTGAAGACCCATTGTTTGATGATGGTGATAATATTTAGAAGCCAGAAACCTCTATTTATATTCCTTGGAGTTTGGGTCCAATTCCTTCACTTGTAGTTCATGATGATCATGGGGGAGATGAACAAGAAGATTATGGTGAGAATACCAGTGATGATACACCTACAGTTGATGATGCTGAACCAACTGAACCAGCACCTCCACCACCAATTGAGATTCCATTGAGAAGATCCATTAGAGAGCGACAATCATCTACCAGATATCCTCCACATGAGTATGTTATGCTTACTGACGGGGAAGAGCCAGAAACTTACCAAGAAGCTATTCTATATGAGAATAAGAGTGAGTAGGTTAAAGCCATGCAAGAAGAGATGAGATCCTTGCTTGAGAATCACACCTATGACTTTGTAAAATTGCCTAAAGAGAATAAAGCTCTCAAGAATAAGTGGGTTTATAAATTAAAAACTGAAAATAATAGCTCACAATAAAGATACAAGATACGACTAGTTGTGAAAGGATTCAGTCAGAAGAAAGGTATTAACTTTGAAAAATTATATTTTCTCTAATTATGAAAATGTCCTCTATCCGAGTTGTTCTTGGTTTGGTTGCCTGCCTGAATTTAGAAGTTGAACAACTTGATGTGAATACAACATATCTTCATGTTGACTTAGAAGAAAAAATTTACATGAAGCAACCAGAAGGTTTCAAAATCAAGGGAAAAGAAAATATGGTGTGTAAGCTTAGAAAAAGCTTATATGGACTCAAACAGGCACCTAGACAGTGGTATAAGAAGTTTGATATTTATGATGAGCCAAGGGTATGATAGAACCACATCTGATCATTATATGTTTATGAAGAAATTTTCAGATGATGATTTTATTATTTTACTGCTATATGTTGATAATATGCTGATTGTTGGCCATGATGTTGGAAAAATTGAAAAGCTTAAAAGAGAGCTAAGTAAGTCTTTTACCATGAAAGACTTGGGATCGGTGAAATAAATACTTGGCATGAAGATTCTTCGTGATAGGAAGAAAAGAAATATTTGACTATCTCAGGAGACTTATATTGAAAAGGTTCTTGAAAGATTCAACATGAGTAAAGCCAAAGCAATTTGTTCTCCACTTGCAGGTCATTTCAAGCTTAGTTCGAAACAATGTCCTACAAGTAAGAAAGAAAAAGAAGAAATGTCCAGAGTGCTTTACTCATCTGCAGTAGGCAGTTTGATGTATGCTATGGTTTGTACTAGGCTAGATATAGCTCATTCAGTTGGAGTTGTTAGTAGATTTCTCTCTAATCCTGGAAAGGAACATTGGGCAGCAGTAGAATGAATATTAAGATATCTAAGAGGTACTTCCAAATTATGTTTATGTTTTGGTTAATGATGAACCTGTAATAGAAGGGTACACAGATGTAGACATGGCAAGTGATACTGATTCCAAGAAGTCCACTTCGAGATTCTTGATGACATTTGTAGGGGGAGCAGTCTCTTGGCAATCAAAGTTATAGAATTGTGTTGCTCTATCAACTACAGAAGCAGAATACATAGCAATTACTGATGCCTACAAGGAAACTTTATGGATGAAAAGGTTTTTACAAGAATTGGGCTTGAAATAGGAAGGATATACTATTTACTGTGATAGTCAAAGCGTCATTCACCTCTCCAAGAATTCAACATACCATTCTAGAACTAAGCATATTGATGTGAGATATCACTAGATTCGTGATGTGCTTGAGATGAAAGAATTACAGTTGGAAAAATTACATACTAATGAGAATGGATCAGATATGTTGACAAAGTCTTTGCCTAAGGAGAAGCTTGAAGTATGTAGGTGAAGAGCGGACTTAGTATAGCCCACCATATGAGTTGGAATGGGAGAATTGTTGGGTCTAGCCCATATGTGGGCTTGGACAAATTGGGTCGTTTGAGCCCAAATCAAAGAAATTAAAAAGAGAGAGAGAGAGATAGGGTTATGATGGGTGCAGCGTGAGAACACAGCAAGCATGCAGCGTGCAACGAGCGGCGGCGCATAGAGAGGAAAGAGGAGAGAGAAGGAGAGAGAAATATTATGTTTCTGAGTTTTACGATCAGCGGCCAAACGTTGTCAGTTTTGGCCTAAATTTTATGTGGAGAATCCTTGCAGCAAACTCTACAATCCTAATAGTGCTGATCTACAATTTACCCTCTTTGAGATACTTTCCTACTATACCCACTTTGTGAGACCTAGAATTCTCTTTTGAGGATATTCATCCTATATGATGATATGCTAAAGCCAAGATCTATGTTCTTGATGTTATTATGATCCTCTAGTTATTCTAGAGAAGACATATTATAAACCTGTTATCATTACTATTAATAGTGGAAGTTTGAGGTAGACTATAGTCTCGTGATTTTTCCCACATTGGGTTTTCCATGTTAAAAGATTTGGTCTCACTGTGTGATTGATTTTTTGCTCTATTGTTTATACTATGCTAGTTGATATTTTCATTTGGATATCAAGTTGGTATTTTGATAAAGAACCTATTTTGATACACAAAGAGGGAAAAGAATATTCTGCTTTAATAGTTTTTTTTCCATGTAGAACAGTTTATCTATAGCTACTGAGAAAAATGATAATCCAAATGGTTTTGTGTAATCATAACCAATAAATCCAATTGAATTATCTAAATTACACCTAACAGAAGTAAATAAAAATTAGAAAGGAAAGGAATAAATAAATAAATAAAATAAAAGATGAGTGCATTTTTTTTTGTGGTTTCCATATTTTAAAATAAAATATCTAATAATCCCCATAATGCTCAAAATTTTTAATAAAATTATCAAAATTGTTCATATTGTGCAATAGGTAAAGTGTTTTAGAGACTTCAACTTCTTCCCACTTTGTGTGATAATTTCTATTTGAAGTAAAGTGAACCAAGTCTTGAAGAATATTGTCACACATACACACATATTATTGATATCTACATTATGTTGTAACACATTAATTATTTATGAGAATTTCTAGAGATCATTAGTTATATATGGATATTCTCTTATAAGAGAGCTCTTTCCACAAATTTAAAGAGTTATATCTCATAGTTAGTATTACTTCCAATCATCTATTCTTTTATCCTTCTACATATGAGCGCTATTTATCACAAAGATGAGTTTATAGTGAAACTCAACTCCTTCTTATATTATTGTACTAATATGTCATCTGTGTTTCATAACTAATCAATCAATTTGTTATTATTATATTGAATCTCACTCTTATCACAAAGGTGGAGTTCCTACAATTGCAAAGTCGGTAAGGGCCAATACTCACCCCCTCGATTGAATTAGATTAAGAATAATAGTCATTTTGTTTTATGCCTTTACTAAAAGACAATTGATAATGAATAATCTTAATACATATACTGATAAATATATATCATGAACATTATCTTAATCGTAAACAAATTCAATTTGTTTAGATGATGATATGGAGTAAAGTTTTCACCAAGATAAAAAAAACAAATATCATCATTTTCATGTATTTACTCAATATTTCTAAGATTATAAAAGGCACACAGTATACTAATTATACATTTGAAGTTGCTTCCACGAGAGGAAGCTTAAAGGTGTAAATAAATGTCCAATGCACTGGGATTACATTTTCTGCTCTTTTCTTTGTCTTTGCATTCATATTAAAATGTCTTTGCAAGAGGAGAGACAGTGATCATGCTTGGAATTGACTAAAAATAATGGAATGCACTCACAATTTTATACTACTAGCATATAAATATCTATATCATATTCTATTAGCATAAATAAGCACAACATATTTCAAGTTCACAACTCCATATTTCCAAAATTCATAAGAACAATTAGAATGCTGGAGATCAGTAATAACATATTAACATTTGATATATAAACTTGATAAGAAGTTTTATTATTTTAACGTTTTTTAATACTTGATCTACTACTCGATGAGAAAAAAAATTGTCAACATGAAATAATTTACTATATATATATATATAGCACAATTAGATACTTGAAACATCTGGCTGGAAATGACATCCAAACATACGATTCTCAAGAACCACATATTTGTTGTTGCATAAAGTCAAAGGTTACAGCTCATGTTTGGAAATAATAAGTTATCAAAACTATGTTGCATCCAAACAACTTGTGTCATTGTACAATTAAGCTTGATGTGTTGTGAAGCCAAACACTTACATCAAATCTAATACATAGTTCTTCAAATTATACTATATAGTATAATTTGTGCTTAATATCTCTTTATAGAATATAAGGGATTCTGCACAATAAGGTCAAAAATTGTGCTTATTTCTTATAGACATCATTCATTCAAATGAATGCACCTTGGTTTTTGCTTCCTAATATGAAGCTTTTAATTGTCATTTGTCCTTAAAAGACTATCATAGAAATTAACTTTTGTGTATCTGACTTGATGATAACACCAACATAAGATCACCTACGCCAAGTTTGGGATTAGAACCAACTCTGGGTAGGGTAATATAATAGCGTCCAATAGAATAAGAAATGAAGTGCATCATTGTCCATGAATTTTTGAATTATCATAAGACCTCACCTTACCTGTGAGTGTTTTCTTAATCCTTTTATTTAGGGTCTCCAATATCTGAAACATCGTTGTCCCATGCAAGCCATCAAAATGGCCAATGCATCTGCGATGTACTTGCATCGAGTGCAACATTGTTTTTTCTCTCCACGTTCCGCAACAAATAAAAATACTTCCAGATTCAAATCAAAATGTGATGATGGACACATGAGCTAGCTAGCTAACTAGTGAGGAATGAAGTGCACATAGATAATTTGGAGCTAGCGATGTAGCTTCCATGAATCTAATAGTATATGCATGCTGCACGTACCATCCTTTTGGCAATGTAAAGGATGACAAGATGAAGAAAGTTCCAACGTATGCAGGTGACTCAACTGAATCATATAAATCAAGTTGATTAAAACAAATTACTTTCTCCCATCTCTCTAAAAGGGTTTGGAGGACTAGCATTCTTATAATTACTTTTCTTTTTCGAAACAGATAAATATCAAACAATGGAAAAGAAAAAGAAGACATCAATCCCTTGTATAAAATATGGGCAAAGAATAAATGCATAGGATGTTGAGAATTTCAAAATTCATTAGAATCTCTCAAGATAGATGATCCACATATTACATTATGATTTCAATTATATTATTATCATTGTTATCATAATGATGTAAGCTAAATAAAATAACTTTATTAGTTATGAAGGAGAGATTACGTCAAAATATTTTAAATTACTTTCATAAATAATGAAAGCATTACGGATAATACATTAAGTATTTCATAAATTATGATAAATTACTATCTCTTCTCTAGCCTATATTGTAGGCCTTTCGCTACCATCAAGATTTATACGTCCTTGATAAGGCATAGACTAGAAAACACAAATTGTTCTTGAGTGCATCATCCAGGGAGTCCAATATTTTTCATCCAAAACTTGTTCTATGGTGGGAGGTAATTTTAATTTTTTTATCATATATTTAATTCATAGATTATCAAAGCCATGCTTTATCCATGTTGTTCAGATTATAAAGTCCAAATCTAAGAGATTACTTTGATGGAATAGATTTATTTGATACGATTATGAATTTTATTCAACTCAGTATGCTCTTGAATTTTTGTTCTTTTTATTTCATAATCGGTTTTCCATAATCATGTTTTATAACTGTTATATCATGGATTTATTGGTTTTGTCAATTTGAAACTACTTAACAAGATACAACCAATTTTATGGTATGTATGTATTTTGAAATATGTTGATGATTATTGAAACTATCAAGTGGATATGGGTATATAAATTAAAGAGATTCTTTTATGCCTTGGATTATTTCAGATATATTGATAGTTCATGCTTTTGGACACATGAGTGTATTTTAATTATATGACTTGTGCTTTACAATTTTTTTTTAATATATTAAGGTTATACTTTATTACAAAGATTCTTTTTTTTTAATATATTGAAGTTATGAAAAAATTTCACCTTCACCACTTACCCTTATAAATAAATAAAAATGAGGATTTGTTGATGAGCTCATTATGAGACGTCATATAAGATTTCAATATCTTTAATTTAAGAGCAACCACAACATCCTAAATCACAATATAATATTGATTGATGATAGTCACATATATTATAAAGATAATTATTAAGATGATTACAAAAGAAAAAATGCAATTGAATAAGATATGAAAACCTTTAGATTCATTTTAAAAACTAGATATATTTTAGATCTCAAAGATATTGTTTATGTTCTAACGGTTAGGAACGAGTGGATAAAATCATCGATTTCGAAAAATCTTCGTTCGTTGAAAACCGATCTTGGAAGATGTTGTATGAGAGCATAGTGAGAGTAAGAAATCAGTTTGCAATGTAAATTAGATTATAGTAAAGGTAAATAGCAAAACAGAAATGCAAACCGATTTATAGTGGTTCGATCGTCATGACTTACATCCACTCCACTGATTCCTCTCCCGTCGTCCTGAAAAGAATGACCGGGTGATGTTATGGGAGACTTGTTTGACGAGATCAGCAATGTACTCTAATGATATATAGTTGTTGGAGAAGGGTGCATAGTAGGTGACTCAAGATTTTGAAATAGAAAGGTAGACTCCATAAAAATAACATGACGTGATATAAAGACTTTTTGAGTTTGGGGTTCGTAGCATCGAAAAGCATTATGTTCAAGAGAATATCCAATACAAATGCAAGGTTTAGATCGTGATGTTAGCTTACGCGAGGCATAGGGACGTAGCTAGAGATAACACAAACAGCCAAATACTTTAAGTTTTCGAAGGTCAGGAGATTTGTGAAACAATTTTTCAAATGGTGACTAGTATTGAAGGACTGGAGTGAGCATATTATTGATAAGGTCGACGACAGTTTGAAAAGCCGCATACCAAAAGATGGTTGACATGGAGGCTTGGAGGAGTGTGAGGCCGGTTTCAACTATATATCGATGTTTACATACAGCAAAACCAACTAGTCGAGGAGTATGTGAGGGTGACTTAAGATGTTGTATACCATAAGCTAAGAGACAAGATGTGAGGGCTTGATATTCACCACCACCGTCAAAGTAAACTGTTTTGATTGTAGATTGAAAGAAGTTCTCGACCAACCGTCTAAAGTTGGAAAACATTGTTGAAACTTTAGGTTTATGATGGAGAGGGTATAGCCATGTATACTTAGTAAGATAGTCTATAAAAATGACATAAAATCTAAACTTGTCAAAAGAAGTGATTGGGCAAGACCCTAAACATCAGTATAAATAATTTTAAAAGGTCTAAAGCATGATATGGAGGAGATTCCAAAAGAGAGTCTAGGACTTTTATTGCTTAAACAAGCATCACAATTGTATATAATTCTACTGCTTTTAATAGTAGGAAGAGAAAAATAAGAAAATAATTTTTACTAGATAGACGATGAGGGATGACCAAGATGACGATGCCACACATCAATTGGAGCTGCGACGGAAGAGTAGGCAATAGGTTGGGTGATTTGTGTAATTGACGGCCACTCGTAAATGTTGTCCTTACTCTGGCCTCGGACCAAGGATGGCCCTATGTTTAAATCTTTGACAAGAAAGGAGTCAGGAAAGAATTCAATGGAGGTATTATTTTGGTTGTAGAATTGAGAAACAGAAATGAGATTGCGTTTGATGTAAGGTGCACACAAAACATCATTGAGTGTAAATATTGTGTTATGTGAACTAAGCGATGTGGAACCAGTATGAGTAATGAGAATTCATTTACCATCATCGATAATGATATCTTTATTACCGCCATAGTTGTTGTGGATGGATAAGTTTTGAAGATTGGATGTGATGTGATGAGAGACGCTAGAGTCCACAATCCAATTAGGTTGGTGAGTAGTTAGAGTAGTCATGAGATTTGCTTGAGGCCATCGTGAAGGAGCAAGAAGTTTGGGTCGAGACCGACAAACCTTCGTAGAGTGTCTAACTTTGTCACACAACTTGCAAATGACTCTTTATTGGCTAGTGAGGTCCGGACTCTAGGGTTGATGATTATAGAAGTTGCCACCTTGATAGTGATGATTGAAGTGTTGATGATGTGGATGAGGGGGGTTTGTTTTGTGACCCATAGGTTCACGAGGCAACATAGTCAAACCTTTGTTGACGTGCTTATTATACTGGTTGCTCTCTCTTGAATTTTTAGCTAACTTGAGCTATAATAGTTGGTCTGAGTAACCTATCAATTTGTCATAGAATTCTTGAAAAGATATTGATGAGTCGTGTGCCCGAATTGCTGCTACCAGTTCTTTGTATTTGCTTTCTAGACCATTAAAGGTATGGACTATGACTTTTTTATCACTGAGGGAATGATCTATCAAAGCTAATTCATTAATGATAACTTTCATATTTTGTAGATAGTCAACAATGGTACTTCCCTCTTATTTTGTTGTCATCAGATTTGATAGAAGTCCGAGAATACGAGTACGGGAGCGATTTGCCATAGTGGTTTACAACTTGTACCATGCTTCTGTAGTAGTCATATATGAAGATATCAGTGAGGCAACAAACCCAGCGATGAAGGCTTGAATAGCTTGGAGGATGAGACGATCTTGACGTAACCATAGTTTATAGTTTGGATTTGGTACTGGACTTGGTTCTCCTGGGATGTTGATCATTGCATGTGGACACTGGAGAGACCTATCAACGTAGCCTAGCAGATCATATCCAAATAGAATATTAGAAAGTTATGCCTATGAAGATGCGTAGTTGTCGTCTTTGGATAACTTGAATGGAATGAGTGCTGCTGTATTGATGGTGATAAGGCCCATAGATTGAGAAGTGCTATGGTTCCCTACAGGGACAACAACTGGGGTGTCAGACCATAAAGACATTTGAAGATATGTATATGAGGGAGTAGTCAGCTATAGATCTGCTGGAGGACTGCAATACGGTTTACAATGCTGAACTCTGCTGGAGGGTAGCGCTGGTGGTGCACTAGTGAGGAGCAGTGTAGTGTTGGCAGTGCTGGAGAGAGCTACAGTGATGCTGGAGGAAGCTGCAGCGATGTTGGAGAAATCTGCAGCGATGCAATGGGAAGCTGCAGAAATCTGCAGCGATGCAAATGAGAAGTTGGAGAAATATTTTCCTCAACTACTCAGAGATTTCCTCATACAATTGAGGAAATATTATCAACTATCAGAGGCCACTAGCATCCACTAATGATTTTCTTTCAATGGGCGAAGATCAACTACCCTTATAACTCAATTCTCCTTATGACAAGTTCAGGAGAGAACCTTTACAACCCCCCTCACTCCTCTCTTAAATAAGACTAACACTTATGTTAGAGCTAGCCCCAGGAAATTTACCAAAGGGTAATTTTGGTAACCCAACAAAGACAATAAAGCGGAAGAACAAAAGAAGCGACAAGAACACCAGATTTACGTGGTTCGGTCAATTGACTTTGACCTACATCCACGGACGAAAGAGGAGCAAATCACTACTGTAAAAGAGACTATTACAAATGCCTCAAGAAGATGTTCCTAGGCCATAAAACACCCAAAAATACTAAACAAGAAAAACCTCAACTATAAGCCCAAACTATTGAACTGAGTATGGACTTAAACCAAAAGCAAACACTTAGGTTTTTCTTGTGGTGCCACTTGTGGTGCATCTGACTTCAAAGCCCATGCCCTTATTTATAGTTCCAATAGGAGATAACAAGCCTGGTTTTCCCGATGTGGGACTATGGGACTTGCCAAACTAACAAATCTCCACCTTGGCATGTCCCAACAAAACTTGCTCCACCTTCTTCATAAAAGCCCCAACGGACAATCACCAACAATGAACACCAACCAAGTCCAAGCACTACTTGAACTTGTAAACCGAAAGAGATTTCGTAAGCATATCAGTTGGATTGTCCTTCGTATGAATTTTCTGAACAAGGACCTTTCCCTCAACAATAGTATCACATTTGCATCCAACAATTTTCTTACCCGAAGGCGGCTTCACAAGATCCCAACTTCTATTCCGATGGAGAGATTCAATTTCTTCATTTATCGCGATCAACCACTTAGTGAAATTATCACAAGAAACTGCATCTGAGTAGGAAGTAGGCTCACCAACTTCACTTGTTTCTTCTGCAACAGACAAAGCATATGCAACCAAATTTGCATATCTTTGTGGTGGTCGAATATCTCTCCGTGGTCTATCCTTGGCTATGGAGTATTGCTCTTCTTCTGGATCATCTGCGTCAGTAGACTTGGGATCATCTACTATCATTCTTTGAGTAGAAGAGTTCGACTGAAAAGAATCAGAACTACCAATCTCAAGCTCCACCTGCTTCTACGCACTATCATTTGTACAACTAGTAGATTCCTCTTTAGAAGATAACATAGATAATTCATCAAAAGTAACATCTCTACTGATTACAAATTTTGGGGATTTGGGATCAGAACACCATAATCTGTATCCTTTCACCCCAGAAGCATGCCCAAGGAAAATGCACTTTTTCGCTCGAGGCTCTAATTTTCCTTCATTTACATGTATGTATGCTGGACACCCAAAAAATTTTAAATCAAAGTAATCAGCAGGAGTACCTGACCAAACTTCCTCCGAAGTTTTAAAGTTTAGTGTTGCAGACGGAGCGCGGTTGACAATGTAACAGGCCATATTAATTGCCTCTGCCCAAAAGTCTTTTGTCAACCCTACATTTGAGATCATACACCTTGCTCTCTCCAAAAGTATTCTGTTCATACGTTAGCCCACACCATTTTGCTGAGGCGTCATCCTAACAGTGCAATGCCGAACGATTCCTTCATTTTTGCAAAATTCATTAAAGTCACCTTCACAAAACTCCATGCCATTATCTGTTCGAAGCCGCTTAATCTGTTTACTTGTTTGCTTCTCAATCAAAGCCTTCCATTGTTTAAATGTTAGAAAAACATCATTTTTATTCTTCAAAAAATAAACCCAAACTTTCTTGGAATAATCATCAATGAAAGTCAACATATACCTGGCACCACCCTTAGACTAATCTTGAGCTGGACTCCAAAGGTCTGAATGAATATAGTCAAGAGTACCTTTCGTTTTGTGAACTGCCGGAGAAGTGAAGCTGACTCTTTTTTGCTTTCCAAAAATGCAGTGTTCACAAAAATCAAGTGGCCCAGTACTCTGTCCGCAAAGTAGACCCCTTTTGCTCAATATACTCAAACCTTTTTCGCTCATATGACCCAAACGCATATGCCATAATTTGGTGATGTCAGAATCAGACAATGATGATGATGAAATTGCAACCGAACCTGTGACAGTAGTTCCCTACAGAATATACAAGCTACCAGACCTACAAGCTTTCATAACAATAAGGGCACTTCTAGAAACTTTCATAACTCCACCTTCAGTTGTGTATTTACACCCAAGGGCCTCTAGGGTGCCTAAAGAGATGAGATTCTTTTTTAAATCAGGAACATGTCTAACATTAGTGAGCGTCCTCACAATACCATCATGCATTTTTATTCGGATTGTTCCTCTACCAACAACATCACATGCTGCATTATTGCCCATCAAAATAATTCCACTATTACAAGATTCATACGTGGAGTACAAATCCCTATTGGGACACATGTGATAAGAACAACCTGAATCTAAAATCCATTCATTTTTAGACCTTGTCCTGTCATCAATAGCAGAGAAAATATTTCCAACATTCTCATCAGTTGCTACACTAACTTCAGCGGATTCAATAGTTTTCTCAACAAATTTTTTCTTTTGCTTTAATTTATTTTTCAATTTAAAGCAATCAGATTTAATGTGCCCCATTTTATGACAATATCTGCATTCCAAATTTCTATGTCTGGATTTAGATCTAGATTTAGATCTACTACTATCAAATTCTCTTTTATCCATTCTCCCCCTAACAATCAGACCCTAAGCTTGATTCTCTCTACTTTCCCCAGTGATATTCTTGTCTATTAGCTCCTTAGATT
Source organism: Musa acuminata AAA Group (assembly GCF_036884655.1). Classification (NCBI taxonomy): domain Eukaryota; kingdom Viridiplantae; phylum Streptophyta; class Magnoliopsida; order Zingiberales; family Musaceae; genus Musa; species Musa acuminata. Next base: position 44,637,205 of record NC_088349.1, on the reverse strand, counting down.
TCAGTGTAGATTTAATTTCTTGATACAAAACTGTTTCTTTTCCATAAATCAAAGTATCATGGAAATGCTTAAAAGATTGGGGAAGAGAACACAAGAGTAATAAAGCCTTATGCTCATCATCAATTTTTGCATCTATATTCTCCAAATCCATAACCAAAGAATCAAACTTATCAAGATATGAGAGTATAGATGTACCTTCAATCATCCGAAGCATATATAAACTCTGCTTCAAGTAGAGACGATTCTCCACTGTCCTCTTCGTGTACAAGGCTTTAAGCTTGTCCCACATGCTCTTAGCCGTAGTCTCCGTAGCTACCTCCCGTAAAACCTCATCAGAGAGATTTAGAATAATGCTGGATCGGGCCTTCTTATCCATACCCGCAAGATCTTCCATTGACGTACCATCTGGAATGTTCTCAGCCCCCTATAATGCCAAATCAATTTCGTCTTGAACCAGAATGACCTCCATCTTAAGTTGCCACATGCCGAAGTTGACACTTCTATCAAATTTCTCGACAACGATCTTTGATATTGTCATTATTGCCAAAAGATCCCAGAACCAGGCTCTGATACCAGTTTGTTAGAGCTAGCCCTAGGAAATTTACCAAAGGGTAATTTTGGCAACCCGACAAAGACAATAAAGCGGAAGAACAAAAGAAGCGACAAGAACACCATATTTACGTGGTTCGGTCAATTGACTTTGACCTACATCCAAGGACGAAAGAGGAGCAAATCACTACTATAAAAGTGACTATTACAAATGCCTCAAGAAGATGTTCCTAGGCCATAAAACACCCGAAAATACTAAACAAGAAAAACCTCAACTATAAGCCCAAACTATTGAACTGAGTATGGACTTAAACCAAAAGCAAACACTTAGGTTTTTCTTGTGGTGCCACTTGTGGTGCATTTAACTTCAAAGCCCAGGCCCTTATTTATAGTTCAAATATGAGATAACAAGCTTGGTTTTCCCGATGTGGGACTATGGGACTTGCCAAACTAACAACTTAAGCTTTGAGAGGAGTTCACATACAATTACAACAGTATTTTCTTTTCCTTTTTGCTCTCAATTGTGTTTTCTAACCAGGGATAAGAGGGGTATTTATAGGCCTCAAGTAGATTTAAACTTGGAGCCTAAAAGAGTCTCATCCCTGGTTTCCTGGGTCTTGGCAATACCATTGCCTGCAGCACTGACATTAGGCAGTACCACCACCCAGTCTAACAGTACCATCGCTTGGAAGACTTGCGGTGCCACCGCCTGACACTGCAACTGGGCGATACCACTGCCTGACATAGTCTAGGAGATTGTGTCACGATGGTCCCACATGTTGGGTCATTATTTGGGCTTTTCACTTAACCCAACATAGCCCAAACTTGACCCAATTAGCTCCTAATTGAGTTGGTCTAATTCTAACCCAATTATGTGCTAACTACTAATTTTAAGATATTTACTAAGCTAAATAAGTCTGTAAGTCTAGGTTTCTTCCGATGAGCTTTCGGCAAACTTCCAATGATCTCTCGGCAATGTTCTAGCGGATGCTCGGCAAGCTGCTGGACTTCACGATGATCTTTTTTGGCAAGCTCTTGGACTTCTTGGTTAATTTCGATAGAACTTCTGATAAACTCTCGAACTCCTAACGAAATCTCATTCTTGACTCCGGGACTTCATTTTGCTTTATGCCTTGATCGCTATCATAGTTAATCCTGCACACTTAAAACCTACTTTGATCTTGGACAATTATTACAAAGCTTGAATCAAATATCATCCAGCATGTTATTAGTTCATCGACGCTTCATCTGATTTTTCGGCGCATCATTATCTCTTGTGGCCTATTGCCTAATCGGCCAATTGACCTCCACAACTCTGATTTTCTTGATGTAATTTTTGCTTTTCTTAGCCCGATGCCCGAATTCATAGCTTGAACCTTTCTACCGATACGTCTACCGATCCTTCGGCTCGACGTGTAATTTTCTGACATGTTTCTCTTCGGCCCAACATTATTCTTCCTACTTTAATTATCTTTCACTAATCGAAGTTTCATGTATCACTTAAAATGCAAATCAAATCATAAATACTATCAATTGGTTTCATCATCAAAATCTGAGATTAACACTAATATTCTCTAGAAATTTGGTTTTTGTTTAAAGACTTGAGCTTGGGACACTTTGATAGAAAAAGATATGAAATTAGTCTAAATAATATATGCAGAATTGAGGGATATAAGAATGGAGTCATTTCTACTATTGAGATGAGTAGAAATAGAATGTTTCCTTTCATTTGTATATCATAGTATTTGTGTTCTTGCCATCTATACTTTTATAGCTTGAAAATGGTGGATAAAAAAAAGATGGTTACAAGTCTCCCTATAATTAACTACCCTAATGAAGCATATAAAGAATGCATTCAATGAAAGCAACATTATCAGCCTTTTCCTATAAACAATTGTAGAAGAGCTAGAAATTATGCATTTAGATATTTGTAGAATCGATTAATCTAACTTCATTTGCTAATTCCTTACTTGTATTGATAATTTCGATAGAAAAACTTGGTTTTATTTTCTTAAGAAAAAATATAAAGTCTTTAATATTGTTCAAAGATTTTAAATTATAGTTGAAAGAAAAATGATTGTGATATTAAGATTTAAGAACTCACAAGGGTGGTAAATTTACTTCCAATGATTTTACTAAATTTTATAAAAATCATGGCATTAAGGGATAATTGATCATAACATATAATTCATGACAAAATGATATTGCTGAAAAGATAATGGAAAATTAATGAATATCATTAGGAGTATGTTAAAAATCAAATCATTACTTTAGATAATTCAGACTAAGGTTGTATCTCCAAGTTTATATATTTTAAATTTATATCTCTCAAAAAGGTATAAATATGATATCTTAAGTATAGAGTGGTTATATGCCCCTAGCTGTGTCATCTCAAAGTTTTTTGCTATGGTCCTTATGCTCATGTTTCATATGAAAAAAGAAAGAAACTAATGATAATGTAGAAACATATATATATATATATATATATATATATATATATATATATATATATGCAAGATTTATAATCCCATGACTGAAAAAATTATAATAATTAGATATGTTATTTTTGTTTAAAAAAATATTAAGTGAAGTTGCAAATGAACAACCACCCAGGAATCAAGTACATCAAGAGGATCCTCTTCCCTGGCTAAAGATTTTCCAAGTCCATCAATTTTAGAAGAATTTTCAATATCATCATCTACAGCAACTCCTATAAATAAAAAAAAAATTAGGAGACCAAGTTGGATGAAATTTTATATTACTAATTTTTATGATTTTGCATATCGATTTTGCAGGTTCAGAAGAAGCTAAAAATAGGGTACATTTTGTTTATATTATGGACTGGCCTTCGGATCTCTCTCATTTTTTGTGTTGTGATCTCTAAAGCACAAGCTCTATCCATTTTCTGAATTAATATAGTATTTTTTATCTTTGATTAAAAAAAAAATGAAACTTAGGAGTTGATTGATTTACCCCCTTGAACAAAATTCTATTAGTATAAAGTAGATCTACATAACAAAAATAAGACAAAAATGATGATACTATTGAAAAGTATAAAGTCAAGTTAGTTGCAAAAGGTTAGATAATATTATAGCTCAAAATAATTAATTGGTATATCAGTTAGATCTTAAATCAGTTTTTTTTATATTGAGTTACAAGAAAAAAATTTATGTTAACCAACTTCTTGGATTTATACTAAATGGATTTGAAAATAAAGTCTATAAATTAAAAATGGCACCATATGATTCAAAGCAGACATCTAGAACATGGTATAATCATATAGATGCATATTTTGAGATACATAAATTTAAAAAAAAAATCCTTATGAACATAATTTATTTTCAAAATATGAAGAGGAGGAAGGAAGGATATTAATTATTTGATTATATGTTGATGATATAATTTACACTAGTAATGATGTTGACATGATTCAAGAGTTTCAATCCTTTATGAAAAAGGAATTTGACATGATTAACTTAGGTTTAATGAAATATTATCTTGTTTCTATAGTTTCTTATCTAAATAATGCAGGAGCAATATGTGCCTCCTAATCTATTTGATTCAAAAATATACTAAAATGATTACAAGACATACTATCTAAAATATTTTATGATAATTTTTTGACATTAAAATTATTCAAACATCCAACTAATTGTGAAAGAAACAAACACATCCATATGATACATCACTTTGAGACATCAAGTAAAAAAGGATATTTTTGCATCCTTAACATCCTCCCTTCTTTTTTTCTTTTTTTTTCCCGAACTCGAAGTTGCATATGTCTATTTTAAATGACTTCTCAGATTAATCGTAGCACTTACCATGACTTCAGGACAGAGAATTTAGATAAATATTAGAGTGGAAGCTCCTGATTTTTCAGTAATAATTGATGTAGATGTTCAAAGTGTCTAATATATTGTAGGATAATTATATGATTTAAAGAACTATTTAGGGATTTATTCATTGCTATTTGATGCATCAAATTTAAAGAAAAAAATTTGATGCATGATTATATTTTTCACTTATATTTGAATGATTGCCTTTCTTATTTTGATGCATCATAAAATGGATTGCTTGCATGATTATCAAAGTAATTATTTACATGATCACATTTCTTATATGTTGCATGATTGCTTTGGCAAAGACCATTAGTTGGTTGATCCTGTTACCACTACAGCATTAATAAGACCTAACACAAAGAAAGCATCACATAGAGCATGAGGGGGCATGAAAATGTTGATATCTTCAACATTGATCCTTAGATGAGGGGGCATGAAAATAATATCTGTGGAAGCTATTTCAAATATTTAGATGAGGGATGGCTCGGGAAAGATTTAATTCCCTAGAACATTCTGATACATAAAAGGAGATTAACCTGAGGTAGTTTAAACAACAACATCCAAATTCACATGCAACTTCTTTGATGAGGGCTCAGATTAGTCACTATTTTACTCAGATTGCTAATTTTCAGATGGACACCAAGTGGAGCATGAGAAAGATAAGGTGATGAAGACTTTTTTGTTTGAAGCCAATAATGACAACGCAGGACATTGATCTATTTTATTCCATTAATTAGATGACACTAGGCAATTCAACACAATGACTTTGTCCGATATCCAAAAAAGAATTAATCTTAAAAGCATGAGTACAGAAGCTTTTCTATTGGCATCATTGTAATCCACCAATAAACCACAACACATGGGATCATGAGCTCTCCCCTGATCCAGCAAACTAGTTCATGGATGCCTTGGGCTCTTGGAAGAGGCACATTAGTTCATTTTTAGAAAGCAGATCTCAGTTCCTCCTCATTCATCAGAATCTCCATGAGCATCTCATTCCAGGTATCAATTGGCCCAGGCAAGCACCAATGAAGACAGTCATTCTGTAGTTTCTTACTGATATCGGGGTGGAATCTTTTGTAGGGTCCTGGATGACCATCAGGTCTCAGCAGTGAAAGATGATACGTATCGAGGAGTTTCACACGCAACCCATTGTTCGATCCTTCCTGGAAAGTCTCTAGCTCCACATTTCTCATTGTCGCATCCACTGGATCAGCAGTATATTCCCCTTCTTTGAAAGGTTCTGTTCTGTTGCAAATCCCCCCGGTGTTCCACTTCCCATGCTCAAAGTGGCTCGGAGTCCAGGTTTTCAAAACCACAAGTGGCTTGTGTTCTGAGGTGCTCATGAATTGGAAGACTAATCGAAGTGCTTTATGGTAAGAGTAGTCCATTCCGAGTTCCCTTAGGTTCTTCCCCATGCAGTCGTGGCAGCCAATGACTGTGTGTTCTCCCAAAATATGGTTTCTTTGAGGAACCATTGCCCACCAGACAACATTACATAGTCGTATTTGTGACATTGGCTTGTCCAAGCATAATCGAGCACATCAAGATAAAGCTGAATATTGTTCTTGGACCTTGCTTCAGTAGATTTGATTAGGAAAGGAGCCCAAATTAGTACAAGTGTGATGTTGTGCGAAGGAAGGTACCATGTTTTGGATTGAAAATTTTTCGTCATGATAGACCAAAATAGCTTCTTCGACCTGATGATCAGAAATCAGATTCATAAGAGACAGATTCCATGAAGTTGAATAAGATTATGCACAAAAGGCATTATTATGAAGAAAAAAAGGATCCAAAGTGAAATTTTGATATTAGATTCACAGGACACCGACTAAGATATCATTTTACGCACAAATAATTAAGTTTTCATATTTCAGTAAAATCGGCATTTATTGCTTTATGAGATGGAGGCTTGTTTAAAGTACATGCATAAAGAAGCATGCTGAATGATGTTTATGCCTTTTCTTTCATTAGAAATTGAAAGCAGTGATATTTGGCATTACTTGTTATAAACTAAGTATTACCATGAGAGGCCTCAAAAAATTTTAGCGAGTAGGCTATTTTATGACAAGATTGTTAGACACAAATATTGAAAACAGTAATGTTTGGCACTAAGCAAGAAAAGCACCTTTGAGAGAAGACAAAGCAATGACTCCATCTGGTTGCGGAAGATTGAGTCACCGATAAATGCTAAAGATTTGCTTCTCATTTTATTCAAGAACTTGTTTGTATCCATCGGAGGTAATTCACAATCATATGGTTTCCATCTCCAGTGAAGGTAGCCAGTATCAGGCCGACCATTCGTTAAGCAATTTTGAGGATTAGATATGAAACTGCAGCTTGAATTAGTGTATGGTGGATCAGAACTATCCTGGATCCATTTCCCAGAAAAAAGATCACATGCTTCTGCATCACCATTCATTTAATATAAGATTAGTTCATGTGTGCTATCAAAATACAAAACTATGGAAAGAGATAAAATAAGGGGGGATCCAATTCCCAGAAAAAAAATCACATGCTTCTGCATCACCATCACCATTCATTTAATATAAAATTAGATCAGAAGAGCTACCAAAACACAAAACTATGGAAAGAGACAAAAGAAGGGAAGGGAACAGAACAAATCAAGTTCAAATAGTGGATAAATTAGCGGCTGAGTGACTGAAACTAGTTAAAAATTGATGTACTTTCTCTAAGTGTCTGAAACTAATTGAATTCAAACCTTTGGATAAGGAAGCAATATTTCCTTTTATCAGAGAACATAGTTAAATTTAAATTTATCACCTTCGTTTGCAACCAAGCAAGATGCTCAGGAAGATACTAGGTTTTCCTCAAAAAAAAAAGGATATGCTTAAGTTTATGAATTCAAGATACAAAGAAGTGCTGCATTAAATACTAAAAAGGGCAACAATTTACTTAATTATTGAGAGTCTACAACCATATTAAGAAACCCAAGATATGAAAAGGGTAGCAAGCAAACACTATACCAAAATCTTGGAGTACAATCAGAAAGACAGAAATAAATATGTATTCTGGGAATTACAAAGTTTGCAAAAAGCATAACCAGAAATAAAGATATAGGAAATAAGCAATTACGTAGCAAGAAATGAACAATCGGAAATAATCAGGGCATAAGAGTTGCACAATTAGGTTCCTATTGCTTTCATCAATTGCTTGGCAGGAGTAGAACACCTAACCACAATCTAATCACTTCAAATAACTTTCTTTGCAATTGAACATAACGCATCAGTGAGAAGTAAAGGAATGGCTAAGAAACCACCATATCTTTCTTCAAGTTCCCAAAATTTCATTTCGAACTCACACCTTTCTTCGAAGGGGAGCTGTCAGAAGAGCCATAGGGGAAGAGGAGCTCATAGCAGAAAGCGATGAGGAGGGACGACCCCAAGAGAACGAGGAGGAAGTTGTACAGCCTCTTATTGGTGGGAACGCATGGTTCTTCTTCTGACTCCGGCTCCTTCGACTTGGCCATGGCGCTCTGGTCTGATGACAGATGAAGAGAGAGAGAGAGAAGAGAGAGAGAGAGAGAGAGAGAGAGAGAGAGAGAGGAAGAGGAGGAGGGACTTGGGGACGAAGGTCGGTGGGCTGCTGCCTAAAAGGGACGCGCGAGGGAAAGAAGCCAAAAGACTTCCTTTCACTTGTCAGCAGGTGCTTTTTTTTTTGGTCACAAGTGAAGACTAAAATGACTGAAATACAAATTAATTATTTTATTTTGGGTAAATTCTAAAACAAAATTATGTAAGTTTGGGGTTTTTGTACAAACCACAGCAAGTCCGAAAAAATTTTGTAAAATTTTTTTTTTTCAGAAATAATCATTTTACTCTTATCGATCAGTACCCTTCGTCCACTTTTGCCCAAGCAACCCCATCAATCATTCTTCGCCCACCCGTCCGATCATAACTCTCACCCATCGCTCTCCTTCTCTCCCTTAGTCTTTTATGTTTCCGCACGTAGGTTAACAGGCAACGTCAATCATGATTCTCCTCCCCTAACTACTTGTCGTTCAATGCACGAGCTGGTAGGCAACGTCAATTGCCCCCCTACCACCTACTCCTCTATTGGCAAGCTAGCAATACCGATCGCCTACCTCCCCTCCCCTCATTAGTTGCGCCTCCATGCATGGGCTAGCCTCACTAACCACCCCCACCCCCCACACTACTTACACCTCCGCATGTAGGTTAGCAAACAATGTCGATCGACCCCTCCTATAGGCACCTACACCTCTGTACATAGGTTGGCAATGCTAACCACCCTCTCGCCTCCCCTAGTTGTCTATGTCTCCATACAAGGGTCGTGGCCAACCATAATGAAGGCCAGGAGACAAGTGTGAGTGGAGACACGTTTAAGGCTAAGACAACAATAATTTTTTTTAATTATGAGATAAAATAATCTTTTTACAAAGTTAGGATGCTCTATAAAAAGAAACCTAAGTTTTTTTTTCTAGAATTCACAATTTTATTTTTTATCTATGTTATTATTTTATCATAAATTTTATTATTTTAAATATAAAATAAATAGTGCATGGGACTCGCTTACTTTATATTGAAGATTTGAATTTTCATTCTAACAATTTTTTAAAGGTGTTAGAAAATTTAATCGGGAAAGAATTTGATTGTCGATGTGAAATCATGTGATCAAATTAGTTTTTAATCAAGTTTTTATTTACCAAAAATTAAAAAATCTTTTTTTCTAATATTTCCTCACATGGTTTGCAATTATTAATTTATTCATGTTCAAAAAATTTGAGTGCTGTACATTTCACTTATGACTACTTACTAAAACATGTGTCCTATTATGTCTCTTTGGATTGACACCACTCCTCTTAATCTAATCACTCCTCAAACCATATGGATCCTTTCATTAATCCTGTTGTCACTGCTGGTCCTCTATCAATCATCATAGCAAGCCGAATACATGATCCACTTCTTAAGTAGAGTCTTCGGTGTCAGAGAGAGGTGTCGTAGAAGGCAAGAAAGAAAATAAACAAGATGGAGTTGGATGCTGCCGTGCTCTATCAATCATCAATGTTAATGACCGTGACATGGAATCTTAATGGTTTGTGGCTCGCCTTTTGTTTTGGCACATCAATTTTACTGTTTGATGTCTTTCTTCTTGTTGTTATTGTATTATTTATTCTTTGAGTTGGACACCGTAAAGTGTTTTGTCCTATGCAAAGCTAAAGATGAGCAAGTTGATCTATCGATTGACACACTTATATCATCTCACAGTTTCTGGTGATTGACGCTTCTAATCTAATCTGCATTCCATATGATCTATTGATTGTATTTATTTATGGGACTCATCTGACAGGAACAGTTTCCACATGTTACATGCTGTTGTGGAAATGAATACTTTATATGCCTCTTCCAGTTTCTCAAGTTCCAAAGTTCGAGTGTGATTCTGCCACAAATCTAATAGTTTCTCAAATCATCTCATGTAAAGGATGAGCATGAACTCTGCCTAGTAGCCAAAGGAACATCAAATGTGAGTGCTTATTGTTAGAAAAACTACAAGAGTAAAACCTCGAAATTTCACCTCTTAATTCTAACATGTCATTCATTATTGATTTAGTTTGGTTTTGATTCAATTAAATATTCTGATAGTTAACCAATAATTATTTTTTCATTAAGGCTGATTTTATATATTATTTTACGGCTAAAGAGCTAAAGGATTGATTTCATAAGGATCACTGATGTATTATTATCCAAAATCCTCTATGGATTAATATAATCTATCAGTGATTTAATTTCAGATTTAATAATTTTATATAATTGTCCTAACAGTTATGATTAGAATTGACCTGTGGAGAATTATAGTGAGTGCAATTATTGGAGCATAATGCTTCCATAAGGGTCGGAACATTATTGTATGGGACAAATGAATTAATTTGCAGCATCAGCTTCCATCGATGGACAGGCTTCGGATCCATCGAATGCTTGTGCATGATACATGTGATGACAACTCGGATACGCAGCCAAAGAAAACATGCATTATGATTCAGATCCTTCTTCTTCTTCTTCTTCTCAAGGTGACACAGGAAAAGACCAGTAGCATCCCAAGTTCTTCAAAATCGTTCGTCGAAGATAAAAAGAATTGTGAGTGTTAGTACCATAGATTATATTATATCGTCCAAGATGAATCTGCATATCGAAGAGCACTAGGGGTGTGCCTAACACAAACTCCTCTAATATTGTCTAAATAAAAGGATTGTTACTTTTGTTCAAGAACCTAGTGATAGAAAAGGAGATGATGCCAATGACAAACCAAAATATAATGATGAAGAAGAAAAGGTTACTTATGTTGATTATGGATTGTGTATTGTGTTATAACTTAGTTTAAATGTGCCCTATGTGGTTGAGGATGAAAGTTGGATGAGAAAAAGTTTTGAGAACGTGGTGTGCCTGGTGATCATCGATAGTGGTAGCTTTGAGAACATGGTATTTTTGGAGACAATTCATCATCCATATCCTTACCAATTATGTTGGTTGCAAAAAGAAAATGACATTAAGATAACTAAAAGATGTTTAGTTTCATTTTCTATTAACAAGTATTATAAAGATGAAATATGGTGTGATGTTACTCCTATGGATGCTTGTTATTTGTTGCTGGGTACACCTTGGTATTATGATGGGAGGGTGTTATATGATGGCTATAAACATACTTATTCTTTTAAGTTGAATGAAAAGAAGATTATTTAGCTCTATTATAACCTTCTGAAATCAGTACACTAAAGAATGAAGTTAGTGCTTTTATGTTTTATAGTGAATGCAATGGTGTACTAGAAAGGGGTGGTAATGTTTTGGCTCTAGTAGTAGTAAAGAAGAATGAACAACATAAAAAGCTACCAGTAATCATGAAACCAATCCTAAAGGGGTTTCAAGATGTTGTACTAGAAGAAATTCTACATAGCCTTCCACCTTAGAACAACAATGTTCTAAGGGCTATCCTACTTAACAAGATAGCTTATAGAATGAGTCCCAAGGAGCATGAAGAACTTCAAAGACAAATAAATGAGTTGGTAGAAAATGTGCTAATTCGGAAGAGCATAAGTCTTTGTGCGGTTCCAACATTGCTGGTGCCTAAGAAGGATGGTTCTTGGAGAATATATGAACAATCATACCATTAACAAAATCATAATTGAATATTGTTTTCCTATTTTAAGGTTAGATGAGTTACTTGATCAATTGTGTGGTGCTTTTATTGTCTCTAAAATTGATTTGAAGAGTGACTATCACCAAATTAGAATGAGGCCTGAAGATGAATGAAAAATAACATTTAAAACTAGGGATGACTTGTATGAATGATTGGTTATGCCATTTGGCCTATATAATGCTCATAGCATATTCATGAGGTTTATGAATCACATATTTAAGTCATATATTGGTTCTTTTGTTGTGGTTTATTTTGATGACATATTGGTGTACAACAAGAGTGAGGAGCATATGAATTATCTTAAAGAAATCTTTCTTATTTTGAGATAGCAAAAGTTTTATGCTAATATAAAGAATTATGATTTTTTTACTCCTAGTATTGTATTTTTAGGGTATGTTGTTTCAAAATATGGAATCATGATAGATCAAAGTAAGGTAGAGGCAATTCTTAATTGGCCAACACTTGCTTCATTGTATGATATGAGGAGTTTCCATAGTTTAACTTTCTTTTATAAAAGATTCATCAAGGGTTTTAGCTTTATTATTACCTCAATTGTCGAATATCTAAAAGGTGATAAATTCAAGTAGACTAGTGAGGTTGATGATGCTTTTGAACTGTTAAAAAAAAAAAGGTGATTGAAGCTCCTATCTTAGTTCTATCTAATTTTGACAAGGTATTTAAGATTGAATATGATGCCCCTAATGTGAGTATTGATGCTATTTTGAATCAAGAAGGAAAATTCATTACCTTTTTTAGTGAGAAGCTGAATGATACAAGAAGGAGATATTTTACATATGACAAGGAATTCTATTCCATTTATAAAGCCTTATCCCATTAGAGTTAATATCTTTTTGCCAAGCCATTTGTCCTATATTCTAATCATGAGACATTGAAGTTCATTAATCTCCAACACAAGCTAAACAAGAGGCATATAGCTTGGGTAATGTTCTTGCATTGAGTAGAAAGCATTCTTTATTATTACAAGAATGATGTGAATTTCAACTCAATATGGCAAAATTATAAATTAGGTTCTTTTTAGTCATTTTTTATCTTTGATGGTTTTTTTTTCGAGCTAATGCCTTATGTATTCCATCTTGTTCTTTGAGACAAGTAATTATAGCTAAAGCTCATTATAGTATTTTAGGAAGACATTTTAGTAGAGACAAGACTAGCTCTTGTTCAATCAAATTTCTATTAGCCTAAGATGTTCAGAGATATAGAGAGACTTGTAAAGCAATGCCAAGTATGTCATATGGTAAAAGCAAGAAGTCAAAATTTTAGTTTGTACACTCCATTGCTAGTGCCTAATGCTCCATAGAAGGAAGTGAGTCTTGTTTTCATTTTGGGACTATCAAGAACTCAAAGGAATAAGCATTCTATCATGGTTGTTATTGATAAATTTTTAAAGATATCTCACTTTATTCCCTGTAATAAATCAAATGATATATCTCATATTGCTGATTTATATTTCAAGGAGATCATTAGATTACATAGTATTCCAAGAACTATGGTGTCTGATCGAGATTCAAAATTTCTTAATCATTTTTGGAGAACTCTTTGGAGGAAGTTGGGTACTTCTTTGAATTTTAGTAGCTTATATCATCCACAAACCGATGGACAAACTGAGGTAACGAACAAAAAGCTTGGGAAACTTTCTTAGAAGCTATATTGGCAAGAACATTAAGCAATGAGATCTTATTCTTTCACAAATTGAGTTTGCTTATAATTATTCCATATATCGTAGTATTGATAAGAGTCCTTTTGAGATTGTTTATAGCACTAATCCTATTAGTCCTTTGGAACTAAGTAATTTAATGGAAATACTGATGAGAAGGCCAAGCAAATAAAGAAGCTACATAAGGGTGTTAAAGCAACCATTAAGAAGCAAAATGAGAGGTACATGTAAGCTGCCAAAAAACTAAAAAAATACATGGAGTTTAATGCAGGTGATTTGGTCTATATTCATCTAAAGAACGAGAGGTTTCCACCAAGCAAATTTAAAAAATTGAAGCCAAACGTTGATGATCCATTTAAGGTATTTAAGAGAATTGACAAGAATACTTATGAGATTGAGCTACCTAAAGATTATGGAGTGTCCCCAACATTTAATATAATTGATTTATGTCTTTATCATAATTATGTTGATGGAACAAATGAGGACTTGAGGATAAGTCTTTTTCAATCAGGAGAGATTAACATGGGAGTACCTAATTTGCTACAATCAGCTCATGTAAATCTTACTAATCTTATGGTATTCTCTAGAACCCACAATGTTATCTCATAGTCTTTAACTCAGTGCACTTAAATATGTAGCTCATGAACATATTCCTCAACAAAATTAAAGTTGTTTCAAGGTGCCTTTCTTTATAACCAACGAATGCATTAAAAGGATTAGTTACTAGATGTAAGATACTTAATTTCATAGTTTCTTATGCATGTTTCATGCATTAATACTTATTTTAGTATTTTAGGGTTAGAAAGAAGTTTAGAAATTGATGGTATTGGCAGAAACTCTCTTGAAGTTTTCTCTTAAACTTTGTATCTCTTGGATGCTTCCTTGAGTGATGAGTCTTTTATTTTTAGTTATGTATCCTTATTTATTATCCTTGGGGTGATGAACTTTTTGTATCCCTTTGTGATTTTAAATTTGGTGGTGAGCTATTTATCGGTTTTACAATTATACAATCGGCTTTCTTTCGAAATCTATTCTATATTACCTTGGTATCAATTTCAACTAAAATTTCTCTCTTAATTAAGCCTTTTCTAGCTGATTTAAACTCTTGTATCCCTCGTAATTGGTTCTTATTATATATGAATGAGTTATGCAAAAGTTTATATTTACTTCATATTATTTCATATGTGCATATTTATGCTTTTATTATTTCACATATGCTTCCTATATATGCTAACTTTCTTACTCCCGATGTCCTTTTCTACTCTAATATTTGTAGGATAATATAAATATTTATAAAAAGTAAGAAAAATATTTATCAAAAATGAGAAAAGAAGTTATGTATGTAGGTGGATGAATCTCTCAAGTTTGGAAGACTAATGTTAATGGTCATAAAGAAATTGATAGATCATATTATGATCCTATTTCACTCTTCTTTAACTTGCATATTCTTCTTATGTGCTCTTTAAATATGAATGAAATGAATGAAATATCAAATATACTTTTTTATCCTAAATGTTTTTTATTTTATTGATAGGTTCCTAAATGCTTTACTCCATTGATATACTCTTAAATATTATTTACTCTATTACTATGAACGAATCAAAAGAAATATCAAATATAACTCTATTCTTGAACCAATGCCTTGCATCTTGATATTGAGTAGCTTATATATTGCTCTTTGCTCTCTTGTTAAGTGTATTTCTAATGAAATAACATCTACTATTTTTATTTCTAATAAAATGATATCTATGATTTTTGTATGTAATATAATGTCATCTATGATTCCTATATCTAATAAAATAAAATCTATGATTCTTGTATCTAATGAAATAAAATATATAATTCTCGTATCACATATCTAGTTGTTGAATCTATGATTTGCACTTTGATTTTAAAGTCATATAATTTTTTATCTTTTTGCCATGTACTTGTTAATCATTTACTGAGTTTTATAGCTCACCAAATTATTATATAAATTTTTTAAGTTAATTTATCACTCATTGTAATGTTAAAGATTGAGTTGAGACAATAAAATGCTAGAAGGTTTTGGCAAGTCTTTTATAGTTTAACATAATATTATTGTAAAACTATACTTTGCTTGTAATGTATTTTCAATCAAATCTAAATTGATATCTTATAAAGATTGTTAAACGACCTCTCAGATTTAGAAGTTTAGAATGCTAAGTTTTAAATTTTGTTTAGCTGTTAACGTTTAATACACGACGAAAACAACAACAAAGAGAGAGAGAGAGAGAGAGATCCTCCTCCTCCTTCTGCTCTTCCATACTCCCTTTTCTTGGTTTCTTCCCTTCCATCCTACCTTTTATATTTATGTGCCCACCAACCAATCCTTTGTTGACGCATTCTTCCCTTCCTCTGCACTCAGAACACAGCATTACAGCCATGAAAGTAATAGCCTCGCTGGGCGAACTGTAAGGCCCAGCATTACAGCCGCATGTGACTTCAGTCGGTGGCAGGCCCAGTTTCTGAGACATTTTTGCCTCGCTGGGCAAACTGTAAGAAATAGAACGCAAATTGCTCACGCTTTGCGCATGCAGATTTTTGTATAGTTGTTCACGTTAAATCTGCAACCAAAATAACAGAGGTAGATCCTCCCCTGTTTCTTGCTCCCTTTTCCTACCCTTTTCCTTTTGATATAAGCCAGCCAACCAGTCCTCAGCTAAGTATCCCTGCTCTCTTCCTCTGTCCTTGAAACATAACGCTACAGCCAGCCATGGGAAAGGAAGTCGAGCCTGAAGCAGAGCCATGCATTGGCTTCCGTGATGGTGCGTGCAAGTTCCTGGTTATTCTCTTGGGGTCTTCGCTCATCATGGCTTTGTCCTACCAACCGTTCTTGTACACAGCTACAGCTGACACCTCCTCCTCCGAGAATGCTGAGATTCTGGCCATGAACGCTTCGACAGGTACCTACCATCTTTCGCGAAGCAATGCTTTTTTGTTAGATCAAATCCATCGAGGTCGTCGAATGCAATTCTTGAAACGGTGATGCATGCAGTACAATGTGATCTTTCTTCCAGAGAGTGGATCCCTGACGCTCGAGATCCAGCTTACAGCAACTCAACCTGCAGCTTCATATCTTCTTTTCAAGACTGCTTGACGAACGGCCGGCCTGACACTGGCTATCTTCACTGGAGGTGGAAGCCATATGGCTGTGAGTTGCCTCGATTCGACGCAAACAAGTTCTTGAATCGTATGAGGAACAAATCCTTGGGATTTGTGGGTGATTCAGTCTTAAGCAACCAGATGGAGTCATTGCTTTGCCTTCTCTCCGAGGTACTCCAACTGATACTCCTTAGTTTTAGCTTTCGAGACTTCAATTCTCTGCTCCGTTCTCAGGTGGAAGTGTTGGGAAGAAACCGGTTAATGCGGAATAATTCTTTTCCCTCTTTGTGTATCAAAATAGGTTCCACATCAAAATACCAACTTGATATCAAAATGCTAAATCAATCAGCACAGCATAGACAATAGAGCAATAAATCAATCACACAGTGAGACCAAATCTTTTTAACGTGGAAAACCCAATGTGGGAAAAACCACGGGACCGTAGTCCACCTCAAACTTCCACTATCAATAATAATGATAACAGGTTTACAGTATGTCTTCTCTAGAATAACTAGAGGATCAGAATAACATCAAGATCATAGATCTTGGTTCAAGAATAGCATATCTTCATCACATAGGATGGATCTCCTCAAAAGAGAATTCTAGGTCTCACGGAATGGATATCGTAGGAAAGTACCTTAGAGAGGGTAAACTGTAGATCAACACCGTTAGGATTGTAGAGTTTGCTGCAAGGATTCTCCACATAAAATTTGGGCCGAAACTGACAACGTTTGGCCACCGATCGTCAAGCAGAAAACTCAGAAACCTAATCTTTCTCTCTTTATTTCTCTCTCCTCTTTTCTCTGCACGTCGCAGACTGCACGCTCACTCTCACTGTGCACGCTGCCCGCTCCCTGTGCACGCTGCACGCTCACGGTCGCTGTGCACACTGCCCGCTCACTCAATTTTGCCCTTTCTCTCTTGATTTCTTTGATTTGGGCTGATGGCCCAAATTTGTCCAAGCCCACATATGGGCTGGATCCAACAATTCTCCCCCTCCAGCTCATATGGTGGGCTGTACCAAGCCCGCTCTTCGTCTACATGCTTCAAGCTTCTCCTTAGGCAAAGACTTTGTCAACATATCTGAATCATTCTCATTGGTATGCACCTTTTCCAACTGTAATTCTTTCATCTCAAGCACATCACGAATCTAATGATATCTCACATCAATATGCTTGGATCTAGAATGATATGTTGAATTCTTGGAGAGGTGAATGGCGCTCTGACTGTCACAGTAAACAGTATATACTTCCTATTTCAGGCCCAATTCCTGTAGAAACTTTTTCATCCATAAAGTTTCCTTACAGGCTTCAGTAACTGCTATATATTCTGCTTCTGTGGTTGATAGAGCAACACACTTCTGTAACTTAAACTGCCAAGAGACTGCTCCTCCTGCAAATGTCATCAAGAATCCTGAAGTGGACTTCTTGGAATCAGTATCACCTGCCATGTCTGCATCTGTGTAGCCTTCTAACACAGGTTCATCACTGCCAAAACATAAACACAACCTGGAAGTACCTCTTAGATATCTTAATATCCATTTCACTGCTGCCCACTGTTCCTTTCTAGGATTTGAGAGAAATCGGCTAACAACTCCAACTGCATGAGCTATATCTGGCCTAGTACAAACCATAGCATACATCAAACTGCCTACTGCAGATGAGTAAGGCACTCTGGACATTTCTTCTTTTTCTTTCTCACTTGTAGGACATTGTTTCGAACTCAGTTTGAAATGACCTGCAAGTGGAGAACAAACTACTTTGGCTTTACTCATATTAAATCTTTCAAGAACCTTTTCAATGTAAGTCTCCTGAGATAGCCAAATCTTCCTTTTCTTCCTATCACGAAGAATCTTCATGCCAAGTATTTGTCTCACCGATCCTAAGTCTTTCATGGCAAAAGACTTACTTAGCTCTCTTTTAAGCTTTTCAATTTTTCCAACATCATGGCCAACAATCAACATATCATCAACATATAGCAGTAAAATAATAAAATCATCATCTGAAAATTTCTTTATAAACACACAATGATCAGATGTGGTTCTATCATACCCTTGGCTCATCATAAAGGAATCAAACTTCTTGTACCACTATCTAGGTGCCTGTTTGAGTCCATATAAGCTTTTCTTAAGCTTACATACCAGATTTTCTTTTCCCTTGACTTTGAAACCTTCTGGTTGCTCCATGTAAATTTCTTCTTCTAAATCACCATGAAGAAATGCTGTTTTTACATCAAGTTGCTCAACTTCTAAATTCAAGCGGGCAGCCAAACCAAGAACAACTCGGATAGAGGACATTTTCACAACCGGAGAAAATATTTCTTCAAAGTCAATACCTTTCTTCTGACTGAATCCTTTCACAACTAGTCGTGCCTTGTATCTCTGTTGTGAGCTATTGTTTTCAGTCTTCAATTTATAAACCCACTTATTCTTGAGAGCTTTCTTCTCTTTGGGCAACTTTACCAAGTCATAGGTATGGTTCTCAAGCAAGGATCTCATCTCTTCTTGCATGGCTTTAACCCACTCACTCTTATTCTCATGTAGAATAGCTTATTGGTAAGTTTCTGGCTCTCCCCCGTCAGTAAGCATAACATACTCATGTGGAGGATATCTGGTAGAGGGTTGTCGCTCTCTAATGGATCTTCTCAATGGAATCTCAACTGGTGGTGGAGGTGCTTGTTCAGTTGGTTCAGCATCATCAACTGTAGGTGTATCATCACTTACATTCTCACCATAATCTTCTTGTTCATCTCCCCCATGATCATCATGAACTACAGGTGAAGGAATTGGACCCAAACTCCAAGGAATATAAACAGAGGTTTCTGGCTTCTCAACATTATCACCATCATCAAACAATTGGTCTTCAAGAAACACAACATCTCTGCTTCTAATAATCTTCTTATTCACTGGATCCCATAATCTGTACCCAAACTCTTCATGACCATATCCCAAGAAGATACATGCTTTTGCCTTATTATCAAGCTTGGACCTCTCATCTTTGAGAATATGCACAAATGCTTTACACCCAAAGACTCTCAAATGATTATAAGATATATCTTTTCCTCTCCATACTCTCTCTGGAACATCACCTTGCAGAGGAACTGATGGAGAAAGATTTATCAGGTCAATTGTAGTTCTCATAGCCTCCCCCCAAAATGACTTTGGTAACTTGGCGTGGGAAAGCATACACCTAATCCTTTCTTCAATGGTTCTGTTCATCCTTTCTGCCACACCGTTCTGCTGAGGAGTTTTAGGAACTGTTTTCTCAAGCCTGATACCATGGAACCTGCAATAATTCTCAAAAGGACCCTTGTACTCGCCACCATTATCTGATCGAACACACTTTAGCTTTCTACCAGTTTCTCTTTCAACATTGACATGAAACTCCTTGAAAGCATCGAGTACCTGGTCTTTGGATTTCAAAGCAAAAGCCCACACTTTTCTAGAATGGTCATCAATAAAAGTAACAAAATAAAGAGCACCTCCAAGAGTTCTAGTTTGCATAGTACAAACATCAGTATGAACTAAATCAATAACATCAGATCTTCTAGATGATGGAAATGTTTGAAATGCAACTCTATGTGTTTTTCCAGCTAAGCAATGATCACAAGATTTAAGAGATGTACCTTGCAACTCTGGTAAGAACTGCTTTCTAGCAAGAGTTTGAAGTCCCTTCTCGTTGATATGTCCAAGCCTCTTATGCCAAAGATCTATACTTTCACCTTTTCAAATTGCATTAATCTCTCCTTTGTGTAGCTTAGCTTCCATGATATAAAAAGAGTTAATCTTCTTTCCTTTTGCCACAATTAGAGAACCTTTAGTGAGTTTCTATTTACTTTCACCAAAATAATGTGTAAAACCCTCATCATCAAGTCTACCTGTAGATATCAAGTTAAGACGAATATCTGGAACATGCCTTACATCTTTGAGTATTAATTTGCTCCCAATACTGGTCTCCAAGCAAATATCTCCAATACCCACAATCTTAGATGTACCATTGTTTCCCATTCTAACATTACCAAAATCACCAGCAGTATAAGATCTAAAGAAATCACCATGAGAAGTAACATGAAATGAAGCACCAGAGTCAATTACCCAATTACTGTCCTGAGCTACAAGGCTAACACAACCTTCATCACAGACAATAGTGATATTACCTTCAGCAGCAACTGTATTGATCTTTTTCTCATTTTTCTTCATTTCATTCTGTTCTCGCTTCCAAAACCTACACTCTTTCTTCATGTGACCTGGCCTATTACAGTGAAAACATTTGATATCTCTTCTAGACTTGGATCTTCCTCTATAACCATATGGATTTCTGCTATGACTTCTTCCACGTCTTTCTTGTTTTTCAGTAACAAATGCCCTAGAAGAAGATTCACCCTGTTCTTTCCTTCTGGCATCTTCATTTAGCAAACTGTCTTTAACCATATCTATGGTTAGAGTCCCTTCTGGCGTGGAGTTACAAATAGTCTCAACATACGTTTCCCAACTTTCTGGTAAAGAGCTGAGAAGTAATAATCCCTGCATCTCATCATCTATATTCATTTTCATAGCAACTAACTTGTTTGCAAGACTCTGAAATAGGCTTATGTGTTCAACAATGTTACCACCACCATCTTTATACTTCAAATTTATAAGCCTTCTAAGGAGAGAAATTCTATTTCCCACTGTCTTTTTCGCAAAGAGATTTTCTAACCTTTGCCAAACAACATCAGCTCTGATTTCATCTGAAATATGCTCATGCAAGTTTATATCCATCCATCTTCTAATATAGGCAATAGCTTTTCTATGTTGAACTTCCCATTCTTCATCGTCCATAGTAGAAGGTTTATCTTTAACCTTGATAGGCTTATATAAATCTTTGCAATAGAGCAAATCTTCCATCAAACGCCTCCAAGTGGAATAATTTGATGAGTTCAATTTAATCATACCATCTGACTCCATTTCAATCACACAAGAAAACTAGCACCAAACAACATGTTGCTCTGATACCACTTGTTGGGAAGAAACATGTTAATGCGGAATAATTCTTTTCCCTCTTTGTGTATCAAAATAGGTTCCTCATCAAAATACCAACTTGATATCAAAATGCTAAATCAATCAGCACAGCATAGACAATAGAGCAATAAATCAATCACACAGTGAGACCAAATCTTTTTAACGTGGAAAACCCAATGTGGGAAAAATCACGGGACCGTAGTCCACCTCAAACTTCCACTATCAATAATAATGATAACAGGTTTACAGTATGTCTTCTCTAGAATAACTAGAGGATCAGAATAACATCAACATCATAGATGTTGGCTCAAGAATAGCATATCTTCATTAGATGGATCTCTTCAAAAGAGAATTCTAGGTCTCACGGAGTGGATATCGTAGGAAAGTACCTTAGAGAGGGTAAACTGTAGATCAACACCGTTAGGATTGTAGAGTTTGCTGCAAGGATTCTCCACATAAAATTTGGGCCGAAACTGACAACGTTTGGCCACCGATCGTCAAGCAGAAAACTCAGAAACTTAATCTTTCTTTCTCTATTTCTCTGCACGCCGCAAGCTGCACGCTCACTCTCACTGTGCACGCTGCCCGCTCCCTGTGCACGCTGCACGCTCACGCTCGCTGTGCACGCTGTCCTCTCACTCAATTTTGCTCTTTCTCTCTTGATTTATTTGATTTGGACTGATGGCCCAAATTTATCCAAGCCTATGGGCTGGACCCAACAGGAAGAAGCTGTGCTGGTCTACCATGACGAAACATTTCAGACCAAAACATGGCACCTGCCTTCTCACAACGTCACACTGGGGCTGATTTGGGCTCCTTTCCTGATCAAATCTACGCAAGCCATCTCAAAAAACCACATCCAGCTTTATCTCGACGTCCTCGACGATACCTGGACGAGCCAATACCACAAGTACGACTACGTGATGATTTCTGGTGGCCAGTGGTTCCTCAGAGAAACCATATTCTGGGAGAACAACACAGTCGTCGGCTGCCACTACTGCGCGGGGAAGAACCTGAGGGAACTTGGCATGGACTACTCTTTTCGGAGAGCACTCCGATCTGTGTTCGACTTCGTGAGCAGCTCAGAGCACAAGCCCCTGGTGGTTCTCAGGACCTGGACTCCCACCCACTTCGAGCATGGGATGTGGTACAGTGGGGGGATCTGCAACAGAACGAAGCCTTACAAGGAGAGTGAGTACGCTGCTGACCCAGTGGATGTTGTGATGAGAGAAGTGGAGGAGGAGGGGTTCCAGGAAGGGGTGAGGAGTGGGCTGAGGATGAGCCTGCTTGACACTTACCATCTCTCCGCTCTGAGGCCAGATGGGCATCCAGGACCCTACAGGAGAATCCACCCGGACATCAGCAAGAAGCCACAGAACGACTGCCTTCACTGGTGCTTGCCTGGGGCAATTGATACCTGGAACGACATGCTTATGGAGATTCTGATGGGCGATGAAGAACTGAGGTCTGCTTTCTGATGTTGTGAAGATGATTTCTCCTAGGTTTGGATAGTGGAATAAGATATGGCGTGATCTTTATGTGCCAACGAGTGGTGTTCTTGTTCTTCACCGCTTTGCTGCTTGAGAATGATGTCAATGGAATGGCTTACGCATTCTAGCCTTGTCAATATGATTTCAGTGCCATTTTTGGATATTAATGATTTCAGCTCAATTTTGATTAGAATAGTTAATATCATGTCGATCTGTTCCAATTTTGTCACTCAAACCAATTCTGTCTAAAAGAAGAAAATAGAATAAAAGGCATACCAAATTATTTAATTTGCTTTATTTTTTTTCAAGATAATCTATTATAAAATCAATCGATGACAATTCGTGCTCATAGAATCAACACTCAAAAAATAAGTTTTTTTATATATATATATATATATATATATATATATATATATATATATATATATAAACCTTGCAAAACATTATAAGTGAGAGCTGTTTGAAAAAAATAAAATGGGAAACACGGATTGAAAAATACAAAAAATATAAATTTTTTCTAGAAAAATCACACTATAATCAGTGCTCTAATTTAAATTGAGACCAGAGTTTATTACATTCTACAAAATAGGAAGATTATAAAGTAATAGATCTTGCTCGTCAATGATTGAAGTTTCTAATCAAATATATTATTAGATGGTCTTGCGTCCAAATTAACGCGATCAAATCAAGTTTCACGTGTTGGGTTTGAATCAGACTGTGCACCCGCAAGTTCATATCAACCACACTGTTGGTCTGCGTTTACTCTTTTAGATAACATGCAATGTGCAGCCACTGTACCATCCTATTTTGCAGGTGCACCATACGTTGTATATAGTACTCAATAAGGGATTATATGTTCGGTTGATTATTGATGTAACCCTAGACTCGCAAGAAATTGAACGTAACTTTAGAGGTAAAAGAGATACGACGGACTTATGAGTCCTTAGTTTTCATACTCCTAAAATTAAATGACCTTATTAATGTTAAATCTTACGTATATTAATCATGATTAGACTCACTTAGTTTTGATGTATAAAACCATTGAATCTAATGCATTGAATCACATTATAAAGTATAAATCATGACTAGATTCACTAAGAGTATCATCATTCATTAT
This sequence comes from Musa acuminata AAA Group, assembly GCF_036884655.1. NCBI lineage: Eukaryota > Viridiplantae > Streptophyta > Magnoliopsida > Zingiberales > Musaceae > Musa > Musa acuminata. The sequence goes on along the minus strand of NC_088349.1, from coordinate 44,613,243 downwards.
ATAAAATCAATAAATATTGTTAGATAAAATGTTGAATCTCGAATTTTGATGATGAAGTCAATTGTCATTTGTTATCTAATCCATATGTTGAGATAAGTATACATGATTAATTATGATAGAAGTAAGACATGTAGCAGGAGATACGCTGGAGTCAAGACCATGATCTAAAATTACGGTGCTCTCTGGTTTGTATTTATTCTTGCTGCTTACCTTACTGCAAACCTCCATACGTGCTTTTACTTATTACTTTTGTTGCACTCCTTTATGAACTCGCTTTCAAGTTAAGTTTCCAAAAACGATTTTACGTCGGAAACGATTTTATCGTACGAACGTCATTTTAAATCGTCGAAAGTTTTTCGCTGCACTAATTCACCCCCCCTTTTAGTGCTCTTGATCCTAACAATTGGTATTAGAGCGGGGTTAACTATCAAACGGATTAAAACCTAAGAGAGATGGCGTATGCTAGAAATCAAGAGGGCCACTCTATTACACGTCCACCTATATTCAATGGGACAGACTACACTTATTGGAAGACCCGAATGAGGATCTTCCTTATTTCAATGGATTTTGAACTTTGGAATCTTGTCGAAAATGGATTTTTGAAGTCTTCTCTTCCAATGATTGATTGGAATGAATTGGAGAAGAAAACTTTCGCTCTTAATGTAAAGGCTATGAATGCTTTATTTTGTGCACTTGATAAAAATAAGTTTAATCATGTTTTAGTTTGTGAAACCGCGTTTGATATTTGGCATACACTCGAAGTGACTCACGAAGGCACAAGTAGAGTGAAAGAGTCAAAAATCAATTTTTTGATATATTCTTTTGAACTTTTTCGAATGAAACTGAGCGAGACTATTGGCGATATGTACACCCGTTTCACGGATGTCGTCAATGGTCTAAAAAGACTCGGCAAAAGTTTTTAGATTTTGAGCTCGTAAATAATATTCTAAGATCCCTTCCTAAGAGTTGGGACCCTAAAGTCACTGCTATTTAAGAGGCTAAAGATTTAAACAACTTCCCTCTTGAAGAACTAATCGGGTCATTAATGACCTATGAAATGACTTGCAAGGCTCATGAAGAGCAAGAAGACATCCTTCCAAAGAACATGAAGGATATGATACTTAGAACTTTAGATGACAACTTGAGAGAAAACTCAAGTGACGAGGACTATGACGATGACTTGACACTTCTAACAAGGAAATTCAAAAAAATTATTAAGAGAAACAAGTTTAAAAATGACACAAAAAATAAATTTGAACCCAAAAAGGACCAAGTTATTTGGTACGAGTACAAAAAGCCAGGACACTACAAAAGTGATTGTCCCCAAGCCAAGAAGAGTACATCAAAGAAGAAGGCACTCAAAACAACATGGGATGACTCAAGTGCGTCCGAAGAAGAGGAGTCCAACACCGAGCCAGTTGCTCATTATGCCCTAATAGCCATCGGAGAGGAGGTAACAAATTTAATTGATGTAGATTTATCATTTGATTAATTATTAAATGCCTTCCATAACTTATTTGATGAATGCAAAACAATTAGTAGAAAATATAAATTATTAAAATAGGAGCATGATAGTCTTATTAGTAATTTTGATAAATTAAAAACTGAATATCATGATAGTTTAGCTCCATGTATAAAATGCCATGATATAGAAACTCTCCAAAAAGAGAACTTGCTACTTAAGGACACCTTGAAGAAATTCGAGGTTGGTAGCAAGTCTTTGAATATGATCCCTACAAATAAGGGTCACGTTCCCAAAAGAAGTGGAATCGGATTTGTGAGAAGTCCTCACCAAAATCCAACCACCTTTATAAAAGGCCTTATCTTATATGTTTGACACCAAAGCAAATGCAACTTTTGTTACAAATATGGACATAAAACGTATCATTGTCCATTCAAGAAAATTAGCCCGAACAAACTGATTTGGGTTCCTAAAAGAACCATAATAAACTCTATGCAACATAATAAACAATGTAGATTAGTTTTTGAGGCACTCAAAAGTAAATGGATACCTAAAAATTATCCTTTCTTGTAGAGACATACACCATCACAAGCTAGGAGCAAGAGATGGTACCTTGATAGTGTTAGGATCGGAGCGGCACTAAGAGGGGGGGGGTGAATTAGTGCAGCGGATTAAAACTTCGATTTTGGAAAAATCTTCTGTACGATACAAACCAATATTGATTGAAACCGATTTTGAAGCTTGATAACTTAGAAGCGTATGGAAGCATAGTGACTACGTAAAGAAGTTTGTAGTATGTAAATGGCAAGAGTAAGATGCAAACCAGATAACACAGCAGTTTTAAAGTGGTTCGGTCAAAATGACCTACATCCACTTGCGAAGCCTTCTTCGAAGAGGCTCTCAACTTCCATTAGCAAATCTCTTTGTAGGGGAAGGACTAATACCCCTCTAACAACCTTTACAAATGGTTCACACTCTTATAATTCTTTTCAACAAGATGGGAGGAGGTGAACACTCAAGCAATTTGAAAAACAAGACTTGCTAAGACTTTTCTAAGGCTCTTATCTCAAACTATTGCTTTGCAAAAGGTATATTCTCTACTGAGAATTGAGGGGTATTTATAGGCCCCAAGAGGATAAAAATTTGGGCTCCAAATTTTGAATTCTCTTGGGTTTCCGAGACTAGCGGTGCCACCGCCTGTCAATGTCTTGTCAGGCAAGCGTACTACGGTGCCACCACTTGTTGGTGGCTGTGCCACCGCCTGGTCTCGGGTGCTAGGCGATGCCATCGCCCAGTCCGGCGGTTCCATCGCCCGTCCTTACAAATTTCTAGTTGGGCTTTACGTCCGACCCAAACCAAGTCACTTTTGGGCCTAGTTGGCCCCTAACCAAGGTATAGGATTGTCCCTTAATCCTAACCCTAATTACATGTGAACTACATACCTAAAAACATAATTCTAAGCAAGTGTTTAACCGGCCAACGTCAAGCTTTGTTTCGGCGAGCTTTCCTGCGTTCTTCCGGTGGACTTCCGATACGCCCTCGGGTTTCTTCCGGCGGACTCCCAACAGGCTCCCGATCTTGTAACGAATTCAACGAGTAGTCGAGCCTTCTCGGTGATCTCTGGGAACCTCCAACGTTCTCTTCGGCAGACTTTCGAAAGTTCCGACAAGTCTCCATTCTTTCTTGGTTAGTTCCGACAGCATCTCCGACGAATCTTCGGACTCTTAAACGTCCATCGAACTTGACTATGGTATCCTTGCTTTATGTTTTTAGGCTGTCGTAGTTAAACCTGCACACTCAACTTCAATAATATGGATTAGATCAATTAACCCATCAATTGATTTTATTATCAAAATATGAGATTCAACAATCTCCCCCTTTTTGATGATGACAATCAATTGATGACGGAGTTAAACATAACTCCCCCTATCTATATGCCATATTGTGAGAAGATAAAACCACTTGAATTCCATCCCTTTGAATTCAAGCATAAATCGATAAGTTCTAACGTTGAACTTATCATTGTCTTATTAAGCATGAGCAAATATGAATCTTTGTATTTCTCATAATTTTCAGTTATTGAAAATCATTTTCAAGTCAAATGATAATAGATAATTTTCACTTTAACGAGAGATAAAAAATATGATAAAGATTTTCAACATTTATTTCATGATATAAATGTGAGGAATGATTTCATATGATCAACCAATCTTGCGATATAGACATATAAGACAAGCAAGGTATATAAGGCAAGCTTTTGCAATTCATATAAGTCATGCTATCGATGCACATAAGTCATATAAGTCATCACTTCTCCCCCTTTGTCCTCAACAAAAAATAAGGAGATGAGACTTGAAACACATAGTTTGTGATCATAAAATCAAAAGAAGTGAGCATAAAGATTAATCATATGAAATTCATCATTCAAAATTAATCTCACAAGAAATATTTATCCAGATTCAAAACCAAATCAGCGAACATCCATAATTTAACAATACATCTTAAACAAAGGTTCAATTTTTATTCAAAAGAAGATGATAGACTTCTAACTTCACATTAAGAGTAATCAGAATAGAATAAGAAACTACATCGATTAATCCTTAGGAGGTAAGCACTACATCGATTAATCCTTAGGAGGTAAGCCACAGTGGTGATATATGACATCTATTTTTTGATTCATTTGTCGTAGTTCCTTCAAAATTTCAATTTGCTAGATTTGAATTTGTTCTTGCTGTAATTTGATCTGATTCAATTATGCCATAATGAGTTCTTCGGAGGATGAAATAGGAGCTGAAGGTGCTGCGCCAAAGGGACTAAGAGGAGGAGATTCATTTCCCCTAAGAATTGGTGTTTCGGGGTGTTCTACTGGTGGGGGAATTGGATCAGTCCTTCTAGGTTGCCTAACCCATATACCGTTGCTAAATGTGCACCTAAGTCTTTTCAGCAAATTTCTATTGATAATGTTATACCGATCACTTTGAATTGTTTCTTCATCGGGTGGGATACAAATGTCATGGGCAAGTAGGAATCGAGTGATTAACCCTCCATATGGCAACATAGTGTCTTTAGCTATAATATCTTGCATGTTTTGCCGGATTGAGTATCCAAAACAGTTATATTGATCGATCATAATCCAATACATGGTGCTTATTTCTATTTGACTCATTTAATCAAGATGAAATTGCTTAGGGAATAGTATGCTAGTTATGATATGATGAAGGATTTTAGAGTTAAAGGGCAGTAGGTGCTCACAACTCTTGGGTATTATGCCGAGGTCAGGATTTGCAAAAATAGTTTCGACGGTTTCGGAGTAAGTTGCTCCGATTGTATTGACATCTCATTTACCTCTAAAATAAACAACCCCTATCTTTTTCAATGATTCCAATTAGTTGACAAATAGTATTATAAAAAATTCTAATTTGTGTCCCTAGTAGGTAAGTACTTAGGCTATCATTATCCACATATAAGTTTGCATAAAATAGCCTAACTAACCTAGGATAGATTGGTTCATTTATTTGTAGCAGAGGTAGGGCATCTAGATGTGCAAACCACCTAATGGGTTCTAGGTTTCCTAGTTCATTGAGATCAACGTGTTTACCCTTATGGATACATCTTGTTTCGAAGTTTGGAAACCTAAGAGCTACTTCTTTGGATCTAAAAAGTTCTTGGTCATATGAATCTCCTTCAACCCTTTTCCCTTTTGATCTTTTAGGAGCCATTATCTTATTGAGAATCTCTTGGAAGATGGAGAGCTTGGACCAACAAGAATCTCTCTCCAAGGCTTCTAATGCTGGAATGAAGATTTAGAGAGGTTGTGGGAGAGTTTAAGACAGTTTCTCACGGGTTGGGGGTGGTGTCACCGTCGGCCCTAACCCCTCGGGTTATAAAGGGGCTCTCGGGCGGTGCCACCGCCAAAACAAGCGGTGCCACTGCCTGGCGCCCAAGCGCTCAGGCGATGCTACCGTCGATTCTGGCAGTGCCACCACTAGCTTGCCGCGGAAGAGAAGAAAGAATTCTTTCTTCCCTCTTCTTAATTTTTAGAGGTGTTTGACTCAAGATAGGTTGAGATATTACTATAATATATCATTTGGAATCGAAAGAGAAGGATGAAATCAACTCCATAAAAGAACGGAACAAGAATGAGACATTATTCGAAAAATACATTCAAACAAGCTTATTTTCAGGGACAATTTAACATACCTAGTTCCCTTCTAATGAATTCAAATTGGTCTTCATTTAAGGCTTTTGTAAAAATGTCTACTAATTGATGCTTTTTGTCAATAAATTCTAGAACGACATTATTGTTAAGGACATGATCGCGTATGAAATGATGCCTAATATCTATATGCTTAGTTCTAGAGTGCTGGATCGGATTTTTGATAAGACATATGGCACTTGTATTATCACATTTTATGGAAATGTTTTTCAAGTGAATTCTATAGTCTTCTAATGTATTTTTCATCCAGACAACTTGTGCACATCATGCACTTGCAGCAATGTATTCGGCTTCCGCCGTAGATAGTGCAACTGAATTTTGTTTCTTGGAAGTCCAAGAAACAAGTGCATGTCCTAAAAATTGGCATGTTCCGGATGTACTTTTTCTATCTATCCTGCATCCGCCAAAATCGACATCTGCATAAGCTATTAAATCGAATTTATCAGACTTTGGATACCACAATCCTAAATTTGAAGTTCCTTTAAGATATATAAATATTCTTTTAACACTCTTAAGGTGAGATAATTTAGGATTAGATTGAAATCTAGCGCAGAGTCCTATACTAAACGTGATGTCCGGTCTAGTCGCGGTGAGGTAGAGTAGACTACCTATCATTCCCCTATATGTTTTTTGATCGAAATTTTCACTATTTTTATCCATATCTAACTTAGTTGAAGTACTCATAGGGGTATTTATCGCTTTTGAATTACTCATGTTAAATCATTTTAACAATTCTAATGTATATTTGGATTGGTTAAGAAATATACCATCACTGAGTTGTTTGATTTGTAATCCCAAAAAGAAAGTTAATTCACCCATTAAACTCATTTCAAATTTGTGACTTATGCATTTGGCAAATGATTCACATAGTGATTCATCCGAAGAGCCAAAAATAATATCGTCAACATAAATTTGTACAATAAGAAAATTATTTTCAAAGTGTTTGATAAACAATGTAGTATCAACCTTGCCTTTGGTAAAATTATTTAAAATAAGAAAGGAACTAAGCCTTTCATACCAAGCTCTAGGAGCTTGTTTCAAGCCATAGAGAGCCCTAGTCAATTTGAATACATGATTAGGAAGAAGAGAGTTTTCAAATCCGGGATGTTGTTCAACATATACTTCTTCGGAAATAAAACCATTCAAGAAAGCACTTTTGACATCCATTTGAAATAGTTTAAAATTATTACTACTAGCATAGGTAAGGAGCATCCTAATGGCTTTTAATCTTGCCATAGGAGCGAAGGTTTCTTCGTAGTCGATACCTTCTTCTTGGTTGAAACCTTTGGCCATTAATCTAGCCTTGTTTCTAACCATGATACCGCATTTATCTTGCTTGTTTCTGAAGACCCATTTAGTACCAATGACTAAATGGTCACTAGGTCTAGGAACAAGCTTCCATACCTCATTCCTCTCAAATTGGTTCAATTCTTCTTGCATTGCTATGACCCAAAAATCATCTTTTAAGGCCTCGTTAATGCATTTTGGTTCGATTTGAGAAAGGAAGGCGGCGTTGGCACAAAAATTCTTGAAAGAAGAGCGAGTTTGAATCCCTTTTGATGTATCTCCTATAATTAGCTTCTTTGGATGAGCATCCATATACTTTCATTCCTTGGGTAAGGAAATTTCGAAAGAAGAAGCATCCAAGTTGCTATTTTGAGGAGGGGGTTCATTTAAATTCAAATTATCAAAACCAAGATAATCATCAAAATCATTTTTCTTTAAATAAGAGATTTCATTAAAAACTACATGAATAGACTCTTCTATAACTAAGGTTCTTTTGTTAAAAATATGAAAAATCTTAGAAACGGAAGAGTAACCAAGAAAGATGCCTTCATCGGATTTAGCATCAAATTTTCCTAAGGCATCCTTTTCATTCAAAATAAAGCATTTGCAACCGAAAACTTTAAAATAAAAAACATTTGGTTTTTTGTTATTCCATAATTCATAGGGAGTTTTTGATGAAGACGATCTTATTAAAACCCTATTCATGATGTAGCAAGTCGTATTTACGGCTTCGGCAAAAAAATACTTGGATAGACTATGTTCATTTAACATAGTTCTTATCATTTCTTGTAGGTTTCTATTTTTTCTTTCAACTACTCCATTTTGTTAAGGATTTCTTGGAGTGGAGAAGTTGTGATTGTATCCATTAACTTCACAAAGACTTTGGAAATTACGGTTTTGAAATTCGCCACCATGATCACTCCGAATTGATGAAATCATGAAGCCCTTTGCGTTTTGAGTGAGTTTACAAAATTTTGAGAAGCACTTGAAGCAATCACTTTTGTGAACTGAGAAATAGGTCCAAGTGTACCTAGTATAGTCATCCATAATTACAAAAGCATATTTGCTTCCTCCTAGACTTGTTGTGTCAATTGGTCCAAATAAGTCCAAATAGATCAATTGCAGTGGTCTAGTGGTGCTAATTTGATTTTTTGGTTTGAAACTAGTTTTTATTTCTAGTTGACATGCATCGCATACTTTGTCCTTAGTAAACTTCATATTTGGAATCCCTCATACTAATTCTTTAGATGAGATCTTAGATATTAGTTTCATGCTTGCATGGCCTATTCTCCTATGCCAAAGCCAAGCATCATCATTTAGAGCAAAGAAGCACATTTCATTACTTAGTTCAACAAGGTTGATAGTATAGACATTATTTTGTTTTAATGCAATCATAGTCATGTTAGTGTTTGGTTTTTCGATAATACACATATTTGATTCGAATCTAACGATATAACCTTTATCGCATAATTGACTAATACTCAAGAGATTATGTTTCAATCCATCAACTAGTAGAACATCATTAATAGAAAAACTTAATTTGTTACCTATAGTTCCCTTGCCAATGATTTTGCCTTTGTTGTTATCTCCGAAGGTGACGTACCCTTCTTCTTTGCTAGTGAGCATTGAAAAATGAGATGGATCTCCAGTCATATGTCTTGAGCATCCACTATCGAGATACCATCTCTTGCTCCTAGTTTGTGTGTTTGTCTACAAAAGAGGATTATTTTTAGGTACCCATTTAAATTTGGGTGCCTCAAAAATTGATCCACTAGTTTTGTTATTCATTATTGAATCATTTATAGTTCCTTTAGGAACCCATATTAATTTTTGTGGACTAATTTTCCTAAATGAATATTTGTAGGCAATATGTCCGGATTTGTAACAAAAGTTGCATTTCATATAAGATGAAACATGTAATGTAGGTCCTTTCATGAAAGTGATAGGATTTTGATGTAATCCTTTTACAAATCCAATTCCACTTCTATTTGCGACATGACCCTTGTTTGCAAGGATCATATCTAATCCTTTGCTACCAACCTTAAACTTGTTTAAGGTTTCTTTAAGAAGTAAATTTTTATTTTTTATTGCTTCTAAATGCTCACATTTAGAGCATGGAGGAGTTTGAAGACTATCAAACTTATTTTGTAGTAAAACATGCTCTTTCTTTAAGATACTTAACTTCTTACTAACAGTTCTACATTCATCAAATAATTCATGAAAAGCGATAGAGAGTTCTTTAAAAGATAAATCTTCATTAATTAAATCACATACCTCTTCTCCTAAGGCCATTAGCGCAAAGTTTGCCTCCTCTTTGTTGCTAGCTTCTTCACTTTCGGAATCACTTGAATCGTCCCAAGTTGCCTTTAGAGCTTTTTTCTTCTTTGGTTGCTTCTTCTTGGCTTGAGGGCATTTATTTTGAAATGCCCTGGCTTCTTGCATTCATAGCATATCACTTGGTCCTTTTTAAATTCAAGTCTGTTTTTGGTGTTATTTTTAAATTTGTTCTTTCTTAAAAAAATTTTAAAATTTTGAGTCAAGAGTGCAATGTCATTTTCACTGTCCTCATCACTTGATGTTCCTTTCAAGTGATCTTCTTGTGATGTGAGTGTCATATCCTTCCTGTTCTTTGGAAGGGGGTTCTCGAGTTCGTCATGATCTTGACACGTCATTTCGTAGGTCATTAGAGACCCAATAAGTTCTTCAAGAGGGAATGTTTTGAGGTCCTTGGCCCATTGAATGGCCATAACTTTTGGATCCCAATTTTTAGGAAGAGATCTTAAGATTTTCCTTACTAGTTCAAAGTTAGAAAAATCTTTACCAAGAGCTTTGAGTCCATTGATGACATCCGTGAAATGGGTGTACATGTCTCCGATGGACTCACTTGGTTTCATTCGGAAAAGTTCATAAGAGTGCACAAGAATGTTGATTTTGGACTCTTTCACTCGGCTAGTACCTTCATGAGTGACCTCAAGAGTTCTCAAAATATCAAAAGCCGAATCACAAATTGAAACATGATTAAACTCATTTTTGTCTAGTGCACAAAACAAGGCATTCATAGCCTTTGCGTTTAAAGCAAAAACCTTCTTCTCCGAGTCATTCCATTCGCTCATCGGAAGAGAAGATTTTTGAAATTCATTTTCGACAATAGTCCAAAGCTCGAAATCCATGGAAATGAGGAAGATCCTCATACAGGTCTTCCAATACGTGTAATCCGACCTATTAAACATAGGTGGACGTGTGATAGAATGTCCCTCATGCATGCTAGAGTAAGCCATCTCTCTTGGGTATTAAACCAACTATGAGAGTGAGCCTTGCTCTGATACCAATTGTTAGGATCGGAGTGGCACTAAGAGGGAGGGTGAATTAGTGCAGCGGATTAAAACTTCGGTTTAGGAAAAATCTTCCGTACGATAAAAACCAATATCGATTAAAACCGATTTTGAAGCTTGATAACTTAGAAGCGTATGGAAGCGTAGTGACTAAGTAAAGAAGTTTGCAGTATGTATATGGCAAGAGTAAGATGCAAACCAGATAACACAGCAGTTTTAAAGTGGTTCGGTCAAAATGACCTACATCCACTTGCGAAGCCTTTCGAAGAGGCTCTCAACTTCCACTAGCAAATCTCTTTGTAGGGGAAGGACTAATACCCCTCTTACAACCTTTACAAGTGGTTCACACTCTTACAATTCTTTTCAATAAGATGAGAGGAGGTGAACACTCAAGCAATTTGAAAAACAAGACTTGCTAAGACTTTTCTAAGGCTCATATATCAAACTATTGCTTTGAAAAAAGTATATTCTCTGCTGAGAATTGAGGGGTATTTATAGGTCCCAAGAGGATAAAAATTTGGGCTCCAAATTTTGAATTCTCTTGGGTTTCCGAGACTAGCGGTGCCACTGCCTGTCGGTGGCGGTGCCACCGCCTGTAAATGTCTTGTCAGGCAAGCGTACTGGTGGTGCCACCACCTGTTGGTGGCTGTGCCACCGCCTGGTCTCGGGTGCTGGGCAGTGCCACCGCCTAGTTTGGCGGTGCCACCGCCCGTCCTAACAAATTTCTGGTTGGGCTTTATGTTCGACCCAAACCAAGTCACTTTTGGGCCCAGTTGGCCCCTAACCAAGGTATAGGATTGTTCCTTAATCCTAACCCTAATTACATGTGAACTACATACCTAAAAACATAATTCTAAGCAAGTGTTTAACCGGCCAACGTCAAGCTTTGTTTCGGCGAGCTTTCCTGCGTTCTTCCGGTGGACTTCCGATACGCCCTCGGGTTTCTTCTGGCGGACTCCCAATAGGCTCCCGATCTTGTAACGAATTCAACGAGTAGCCGAGCCTTCTCGGTGATCTCTGTGAACCTCCGACGTTCTCTTCGGCGGACTTCCGAAAGTTCCGACAAGTCTTCGTTCTTTCTTGGTTGGTTTCGATAGCATCTTCGACGAATCTTTGGACTCTCAAACGTCCATCGAACTTGACTCCGGTATCCTTGCTTTATGTTTTTAGACTATCGTAGTTAATCCTGCACACTCAACTTTAATAATATGGATTAGATCAATTAACCCATCAATTGATTTTATTATCAAAATCCGAGATTCAACAGATAGTGGATGCTCAAGGCATATGAGTAGAGATCCATTTTAATTCTCTAAGCTCACTAGCATAGACGAAGGTTATGTCACCTTCGGAGACAACAACAAGGGTAAAATCAGTGGCAAAGGAACCATAGGTAACAAATCCAACTTCTTTATTGAAGATGTTTTGTTAGTTGATGGTTTAAAACATAACCTCTTAAGCATTAGTCAATTATGTGATAAAGGATATATTGTCAAATTCGAATCTAATGCTTGCATCATTGAAAAACCACACAAAACCACATCTATTATTGCATTAAAATAGAATAACATATACATCATTGACATCAATGGTCTTTGCAATGAAATGTATTTCTCGGTTTTGAATGAAGATGCTTGGCTTTGGCATAGGAGATTAGGCCATGCTAGCATGAAACTAATCACTCAAATATCATCCAAAGAACTTGTACGAGGAATTTCTCATATCAAGTTCATCAAAGATAATATGTGTGATGCTTGTCAATTAGGAAAAGATAAATTAAGGGTAGTTTCAAATCTAAGAATCAAATAAGCACCTCTGGGCCCTTACAATTGATCCATATGGACTTGTTCGGACCAATCTCTACATCAAACCTAGGAGGTAGCAAATACGCCTTCGTCATTGTAGATGACTATAGTAGATACACATGGACTTATTTCTTAAAACACAAAAATGAATGCTTTAGATATTTCACCAAGTTTTGTAAACTTGTTCAAAATGAAAAGAGTTTTATGATTTCATCAATTCGAAGTGTTCACGGTGGTGAATTTCAAAACCATGATTTCCAAGAATTTTATGAATCTAATGGATACAGCCACAACTTCTCTACTCCAAGAAATCCTCAACAAAATGGAGTAGTAGAAAGAAAAAATAGAAATTTACAAGAAATGGCAAGAACTATGTTGAATGAACATAACCTACCCAAATATTTTTGGGCCGAAGCCGTAAACACTATATGCTATATTTTGAATAGAGTTCTAGTAAGACTCTTACTCACCAAAACTCCCTATGAGTTGTGGAATAATAAAAAACCTAATATTTTATATTTTAAAGTTTTTGGGTGTAAGTGTTTTATCTTGAACGAAAAAGATGCCTTAGTAAAATTTGATGCTAAACCGATGAAGGAATTTTTCTTAGTTATTCTTCGATTTAAGCTTTTTGTATCTTCAATAAAAGAACTTTAATTATAGAAGTATCCATTCATGTTGTTTTCAATGAGACTACCGAAATAAAAAAAAATGATTTTGATGATGATATTAATTTTGATTATTTGAATTTAAATGAAAACATTTCTCCAACTAGCAACTTGGATGCATCTACTTTTGAAACATCCTTACCCAAAGATTGAAAGTATGTAGATGCTCATCCTAAAGAGCTAATCCTAGGAGACACATCTAAGGGGGTTCAAACACGTTCTTCTCTTAAAATTTTTTGTGTCAACGCCGCTTTTCTCTCCTAAATTGAACCTAAATGTATTGACGAAGCCATAAAAGATGATTCATGGATTATCGCAATACAAGATGAGTTAAATCAATTTCAGAGAAATGAGGTGTGGAAGCTTGTTCCTAGACTAAATGATCATTTAGTTATTAGTACTAAATGGGTCTTTAGAAATAAGCAAGATGAATATGGTATCGTGGTTAGAAACAAGGCTAGATTAGTAGCCAAAGGTTTTAACCAAGAAGAAGGTATCGATTACGAAGAAACCTTAGCTCTTGTGGCTAGATTAGAAGCCATAAGGATGCTCCTTGCCTATGCTAGTAATAATAATTTTAAGTTATTTTAAATGGATGTTAAAAGCGCTTTTCTTAATGGCTTTATTTCTGAAGAAGTTTATGTTGAACAACCTCCCGGATTTAAAAATAATAGCCTCCCTAATCATGTATTTAAATTAACTAAAGCTCTCTATGGTTTAAAACAAGCCCCAAGGGCTTAGTATGAGAGACTTAGTACTTTTCTTATTGAAAATAATTTCACAAAAAGGCAAGGTCGATACTACATTGTTTATCAAGAATTTTAAAAATAATTTTCTCATTGTTTAGATTTATGTTGATGATATTATCTTCAGTTCTATGAATGAATCTCTTTGTAAATTTTTTGCTAAAACCATGAGTCTCGAATTTGAAATGAGTTTGATGGGAGAATTAACCTTTTTCTTAGGCTTACAAATTAAGTAACTAAGCAATGACATCTTTATTAGTCAAACTAAATATGCTTTAGATATGCTGAAAAGATTTAATATGGATAGCTCAAAAGCTATTAACACTCCTATGAGCACCTCCATTAAGTTAGAAGTTGATGAAAATGGAGAAAGCTTCGATTAAAAAACTTATAGGGGTATGATAGGAAGTTTGCTTTACCTCACTGCAACTAGACCAGATATCATGTTCAGTGTAGGACTTTGTGCTAGGTTTCAATCGAACTCTAAGATATCTCATCTCAAAGCAGTTAAAAGAATTTTTAGATATCTTAAAGGTGCTAGTCACAAGTGCCTAGCAAGCCAATCACGTGAGTGATGGCACATGTGACTTGATACAGAATCTTTTTGCTTATTATATTTTGGTATATATCACTTTATAACTATTGCATATATGCACATATATATTGTGATGTCCTTGGATTTGTGCAATGGGAATCGGATCGTGATGAGATCATGAAAATGAGATCGATTCACCTTTAAACATATATCCTAAATAATCCCGATCATAGGTTACTAGAGAGGGACATCGTAATAATCGAATAGACTGGTGTGCTGTATACCCGTCCATATGATGGATGCAGCTGGTCTCATAGTTGCTCATGTAGGGACACTAGGGATACAGTACAGGTGCTCATTAGAGAATGAGTTCACTGATTGATCCGCTTATGGAATGCTAGATGGTTGACGATGCCTTATTGTCAGACAACGATTCCGTAGTCCTGGTGGTATATTTGGTCTTTAGACTTGAGACACCAAGGATGTCCTGTATGAGTGCTCAACTCTTTGATATCAGACTTATAGGTTTGGTTGTCCTAGATCTAGTACAGCTGGTCATTGGGAGTAGTAGTCGACCTTACGAGGGCTATTGAGTGTCGATAGAGGATCATCTACTCTCGGCGTCATGAGAGGTATATCCCATTTGTTCTTGCTCAGATGAATCCTTGGCTAAGGTCTTTCGGGTTGAGAGAGAAAGAGTTTTCCGGGACAATCCGATTAGAGCGAGACTCGAGTAGAAACTGTATGGGTCTGACAGCACCATGCTCGATATATAGTCTCTGGGATATTAGATGGATGAGGGATTATAGGTACATGGTAACTGAGGATAGATAGGTCCAATGGATTGAATTCCCCTATATCGTCTAGGGACTATAACGTAGTGGCCTAATACGTCCGTAGTCGATGAGTCGAGTGAATTATTACAGAAATAATAATTCACTGAGTTAGAAGGAGTCCTGACAGTTATGACTCACAACCAGCTCGATATTGGGCCTAGAGGGTCACACACATAAGGTAGGCATTGCGATGAGTAGAGGTTCGGATATGAGATATCCGACGGAGCCCTTGTCTTATTAGATATCCAATAAGCCCCTGAATTATTGGATCCCATAGACGAGATCAAATAAGAGCCTATGAGAGATTATTGGATAGAGACCCACTAATCTAACAGGCTTGGGTTATTGGATCCAGATCCAATACCCACTAGGGAAGGATCCATTAGGGTTTCATAGGGGACCTCTATAAATAGGAGAGATTCAGAGCCTTTGCTTGCCTCTCCTATTCTCCTTCCCCTCTCCACCTCAGAGCAGGCTTGGAGTTTTGAGGAGCGTCGTCGCAGCCCTGCTGTGTGGATCACCGCTAGAGAGGAGGACACTTGACCTCCTTCACCCTCTCCTAAAGATCTGCAAGGATACAGGGATATACGATCTCCGTAGGTAACACAATCTATTCTATATGTAGTTTTTTCAGTTTCGCGGATTTTGCACACCACTCTTCACATGATGACGAACATCTCTTTGGGAATCAGGGATTTTTATTTTCTTGTTCTTCCGCTACGCATTTGATGTCGCCCCCAAGATTTCCCAACAGTGGTATCAGAGCCAGGTTGTTCGTGCGATAGATTGGTTTTGAACTGCATGTGTTGTGTTTTGGAGAAGCTTTTGACCTGCGCGGGCATTGTGCCCGCACTAAAGGGAAATGGCGCCTGTGGCCGTTGCTCTCGCGTGGTGACACGCCGTAGTGTCACGGACTTAGCTGGTTTTGCCTAAGTCGTGCGGCACCCTTGCGTGTCCGTTCGCAAAGGTCAGCCTACCCGAAGCCTCCCATGGTTCCTTAGGACCCACATTTGAGAGAACATGATAGAGAAAACGCCTCACTCGGGATCCACAAGCAAACATGTCTGAAAAACACCTTCATAGACAATGCAAATTACAAACAGACTTTACAAGCTCTGAATAGTTGCACAACAAAGGGTAAAATGGTTCATTATAGACCGAAAATCTCTCACACGTGTCCACATGACACAACCTTTATTTACAAGCCTAAAGCGGCCACCAACTTAACTAAAATGGGACTATTAAGCCTTCTGTCATCCCTCTACATGTCGTGCAAAGCATGAACATACCAAAAGACACGGACATACATAAGCATTACATCAAACACCCTGTTTAGAAGTTTGTCCGTGACATTCTCCCCCACTTATTCCTTTGACATCCCCGTTGACGCCTTTGCCGACACTGCAACTCCTCGCCTTTGCTGAGTCTTCAATCTTCTAGTCCAGCTACAATGCGCCTCTTGGCTCCCAACTACTCTCCGTTGCTATATTTGAGTAGTCGAACCTTTGATCCGCCATGCTGCTTGAACTCACCAATGACTCTGACTCCGGTGTGGGGTTGGCTGAGTTGTGTTGATCCTTATTGATTCCTGCGGATCCTTCAAATGAAGGAAAAGACCATCCTTACTACGCTAGTCTCTCAAATGTCTCATGCTGCTTGAACTAGGTGGATGCTTGTTGGAGCTTTAACGAGCATCGTCTCGCAAACTTCTGAAGTTTTGGGTCCTTCATCCACAAAATTTGCTCATTGACTCTTCTTTTACTTAGTTGTCACATCCAAGTAGGTTCGCATCACTTCCGCTTTCGATTGGCATTTCGTTGGGAAATGAAGCGGACAATCTACTCTCAGTAGCACTGATCACCGTTGGTGAGGATTTGACAACTATTGTCTTCCATTATCTTCGAAGGGTCTTTAAACATATGCAGAGCTCCTCTGCTAGATAGGTAAGAGAATTGGGGTCCTCGGTTTCGCCTATTCTCTTAAGAGTTGAGAAGGCAAAGGTTACTTGACTTCGCCCGCCTCCTCGAGGTTGTACTCCATGCATCGAGCTGGTTACTAGCCTTCGCCTGCTCTTTGCTCACACTTCTGAAGCACTTGAAGTGTTTGCACTCCTTGCGTTGAGTTAGCTACTGTAATTCACCTTCTCAATGCCATTGAACTTCTGGAATGCAGGAAGTTTTCACCCCAACTTGGAGTAATTCTCAAATAGATTTGGTCGCCTCTGGGATTGTACCGTCTTCTCCATCAACCCTGCCGCCTACTCCCCTAAGTAGTGAAGGTACAACACCGCGTACTGACTACTTCGTTCCTCGGTCGTGCACTTTTGCATGACCCGAAATCCTTCACTTTCGGCTATCTTGATGAGAAACTCATTGACACCGGTCTTACGATGTTCCTTGGCCTCTGCCCTTCAGCCTTATCTCGGTACTTGGAGTTTGCCTCTGCATGCTCCACTTCCTCGGCCCCTTTCACGACCAAGCGCTCTCCCTCTATGAGAGCAAGGGATCAATGACTTTCACGGAAGTCCCGCCTCTACAGTACCATGGCGTTGCCTTGCCCATGGCGCTACTATCCGTCGCCTCGCATCTGCATCCCTTTTCTTCACAATCAGTAGATATGCCTCTGTGGTACTCCTCCGAGTCCACCTCCATTCTAACTGATGTTTGATTTTGGGTAGCTAAGTCCCTTTGGACTCATCGTCATTTCCTCGCCCCTTTCGACCCCTTGCTTCAACACCTCTGTGTTCTCCAAGCGGCTCCCTTTGGTCGATGGAAAGACAGACTGCAACTCCCATGCATGGCCTCTGCCATCATGTTGTACGGTTTGCACCGATTCTGTTCTCCTTAGCTTCCTTGGTAGTAACGTTCGCTTACTCGACCTTGTCCCCTGACTTGTCGGGCTCCCTTAAGCGAATATGAGCTCTAGAGCAGTTTAACTCCCCAAATGCTTCGATCATACCTCTATATGATCAAGTCCCTCCCATGGGACTCACTGGTACTTGCATTCGAACTTTTCCCTTGGTGGAACCCAGCCCCCATATGCTGATGACCAAGGTTTTCATCCGATGCAACCTTCGATGCACGCACGGAAGACCCGCCTCTGCGGTACCATGGCCTTCACTCCTTGAATCCATAGCCCTTCTTGCCATCATGTAGTTTACCGAAGTGGAGCTTCCAGTAGCTCCCGATCATACCTCCGTATGATCTAGTCCCTCACGGGGCTAGATTATGTGTATCGCATTGCCACGAACTGTTCCACCATGATCCGCTGCACCATGTCGCCTCCTGGTGACATCTCTATTGCATTCTGATCCTTGTGGGATGAAATCGAATTGTGAACCCTTCATGTGTGGCCTCTGCCCATACATCGCTGGGTCTCTTCCACCTTCGATTTTGTTTGCTCCTTTGGCAATCGACCTTCATCCACCCACTCTTGGGTCACACCAAGATGAAGCACCGCTCTAGGACAGTCCGTCGCCTAGTAGCTCCAGAAGTCCCCCGACTTCGCTGTAATTAGTACAACATTGTCTGGATCCTGGGCCTCTACCCCTACCAGCACAATCTTCGCTGCGCACCGCCTCCTTTATAGCAACTTGAATGACAACACTGTGGCATATTCTTCAAGAGTACCCACCTCTACGTCGTCTTGCCCCGTGCTAAGGCCTTCTGAACCCAACTTTGCCTCCGCAAATTGAGTCGCCTTAGTTCCTCCAACAAATGCTTTTCCGAGATAAGGTGCATGTGCCCCGAAGCTCCCTTCATCTTTGGCACCATGCAAGATGAGTCCGCTCCATCAGAATGAATGACCCATGGAATAACATGATCCTGTTCTTACCTCTGCAAGAGTTCATGTCCTTGACCTCTATCCAAGGAAAGCACTATGCCTCCGCTCCATGTTCCATCTTCTATGCTGGCTCCCTTCATGCGGCTTGGGTACTTCACCAAGTTACACCCAAGTTGCTCCGCTCCTCGTTTTTGCATTGAGTTGATGGTGGCCCTCGCGCCCACCATTCCACGGGTCAGCCCTCCCTTGAGTCCGATCTCCATATCGACTCCAAGTGTGTCTTCATTTGAGTTGCTTTGGGTCACTCCCCCACTTGATCTCGCAATGCATCCACCAATGCATTCTCTCAAGCGAGATCATGCGACGACTCCTCGCCGCTTGCTCAGTCCATTGAGCTTCGTGGAGTTGTTGTTTGTTGAGGTACTCCTCCTCAACTTGTGAGATCCGTCCCACATGATTCTCCCTCTGAAGAGCCGGGACTTATCCCTCCTGAATAATTGTCCCATTGGAGCAACATCTCTCTTCGTTTCGGAGACCACCATCCCCTTGGACTACTCCGATCTGCTGAACAAATTATGCATTGTTCTGCCTCCTACAAAAACACTTGCTAGATTGCGACTCCACGTCAATACAGCCCCCGCTGCACCCCTCAAGGCCTAGCAACATGCTGGACTAGTTGCACCCTTCAGCCTCCTACGGACGTATCCTTCTCATGCCGAAGAGAAAGTTTCAATGCTCCATGGCGCCGAGTTTCGGTCGCCTTGGGATGGCCGTGAACATTCCATCGTCCACATACAAGCCCATGCATGAGTACCAAATTCTTCGAGTTAGCAATTTCCCTTCACCTCTGTGAGTTTTGCATAACTCTTTTGGTCATTGAGCAACTCATTCCACCTTGCATGGTCTCATCCTTTACCAAGCGCCTCTCTTGCCTTGAGCACCATCAAGTATAGTTGTCAACGTTGAGTCGTAGCTCAAACTCAGCCATCCCAACCTTTGTGCGCTTCGCATTCTTCCAAGCTTGTCTGTTCTCATGGTGCCTCTTGCGCGAAGGGTTGGCCATTCCTCTGAATGCCAATCTCAGATGCCCGCTCCTCCGAGCGACTCCTTTTCCCTACATCTCCATGCCCGTTTTCCCCCAAACGATCGCGCGTGTGCTAACTGCCCTCAACGCAGCCCCGCTAGGTCCCCCACATTTGCATGCTAAGTGTTTCTATGAGTGCTTGTCCTGCTCTGATACCATCTGTCACGGACTTAGCTGGTTTTGCCTAAGTCGTGCGGTACCCTTGCGTGTCCGTCCGCAAAGGTCAGCCTACCCGAAGCCTCCCATGGTCCCTTAGGACCCACATTTGAGAGAACATGATAGAGAAAACGCCTCACTCGGGATCTACAAGCAAACATGTCCGAAAAACACCTTCATAGACAATGCAAATTACAAACAGACTTTACAAGCTCTGAACAGTTGCACAACAAAGGGTAAAATGGTCCATTACAAACCGAAAATCTCTCACACGTGTCCACATGACACAACCTTTATTTACAAGCCTAAAGCGGCCACCAACTTAATTAAAATGGGACTATTAAGCCTTCTGCCATCCCTCTACATGCCGTGCAAAGCATGAACATACCAAAAGACACGAACATACATAAGCATTAGATCAAACACCCTGTTTAGAAGTTTGTCCGTGACAGCAGGGCAAAAACCCCGCAAGAGCGACCACCCGGCGAGGCAACACTGCCTGCAGACATTGCCGCGCAGGTAGAACCGCCCACGGAGGGGGCGGCACCCACAAGGGCGCCCGCCCGCGGAGGCGGCAATGCCGGCGGGGGCACCCAGCTGTAGGGGCAGTACCGCCAACGGGCGTGCCGCCTGCATGCAAGGGCAACAACCCCGCCCTACGCCACACAGCTTGTCACCAACAGGATGGCAGCGGTGGCAGCAACAGCAGCAGTAGGGGAGGATGAGGGCCTTAGGGTTTTTGGCAAAAAAAAATAGTTTTGCCCCTGTGAATTTGAGAAATTCTAGTTTCTATCTTTTGTCCAAATTATAAAAATACCCCTATGAATTCAAAAATTCCCTATATGTCCCTGATTTCATAAAATACTAATTAATTAAAAAGTTTTGTTGATTATTATTTTTATCATTATCTAGTAGTCCTACATGATGATGATTATTTATACATGTGATGTATGATGTGTGGACGGATGATCATGGACCGTGTGATGTGTGTACTTGTGATTATTATTATTGGGGTCTGTGAGTCTCCATTATATTTCTCGTTTATTGTCAAGCCTACGTGTCTATGATTAAGTTGTAATCACATGAGGAGGCACAGCGGGAGCGTGGATGCGATTGCGGGACCCACGAGACGGACAATCGCGATGCATGAAGATGCATCGAGATATCGATAGAACCGACGAGGATGAGATGGATGATCATAGGGCATGGAGATGCACTGTTGCACATAGATCTTGATGTGAGTGATTAGGCCTACTGGCTCAGGCCTAATCAAATTAGGTTATGGTCCATGATCATCTGGTGTGATTACTTATACACATACTAGATATGTATATATATTTGCATGCGATGTAGATATATATTAAATTTGTATATGTGTGACATGTCATATTAGGAGACTAAATCATAGAAACAACTGTCTCGATAATATTAAGTCAGTAAACGTAAGACAATTAGATTTACCCACGTGGCCTTCCATCGTTATAAGTAGGAACCGATTCCCGGTGTAGGTTGAGTTGGTCGAGTCCCTCGAGACTCACCTATATCGCGATTCGCTATCTTGCTTACGACATAGAGATGTCACTGGTGACCTGAGGACATGGTATGCTTGGTCGAGTCCCTCGAGGGTATATCATCAAATCAAACTCATCTTGTAACGAAGGTGTTGACTTAACCGAGCATCATGGTTGGTCGAGTCCCTCGAGACCATGGTGATTCGGAGGCCAAACAGGACGAGAATCACAAGGAGTTATGACCGGCAAGAGTTGCCTACCTTTTAGGCTTAGTGTGATTGGTCGAGTCTCTCGAGGTTACACTAAGACGTTGATTGGATCTTGATCCCCACTAGAAGTCTACCGGAGACTTCCGTTTCACGTGCTGAGGGTGTCGTGTGACTCATTAGTAAAATAGTGGGAGCATATTAAGATAGAAGTTCATATCTTGATAGTTTATTTCTTGCAAAATCTGCATGTTATTCATTTCTACTACATCTTTATCTTCAGAAAATGTCACTTTCAAATCCCTTATGTGGCATACTTGATGTCAACCGCCTCACTGATCCAAATTATACGGATTGGCTTTGTAACTTGAGAATTATTCTCACGGTGGAGAAAATTGTATATATCCTTGATACAGTGATGCCTAAGCCCGAAGAAGGGGCAAGCGAGGATGAGATTGCTTCCTACGTGAAGTACATTGATGACTCCACTCTTGCTCAGTGCTATATGTTGGACTCTATGACTCCTGAGTTACAGAGACAACATGAAAAGATGGATGCCAGATCCATTCTCCTACATGTCTGTAAATTGTTTGAGGAATAAGGAAGGACTCAGCGATATGAGATATCCAAGAGCCTCTTCCACGCTAGGATGACTGAGGGGACACCGATTCAGAACCATGTCCTAAAGATGATTGAGTGGATAGAGAAACTCACAGGTTTAGGAATGGTCCTAGAGAATAACTTGTATGTGGACATTATGCTTCAGTCCCTACTAGATTCCATTTCACAGTTCATATTGAATTTTGATATGAACAAGTTTGAGATGACTCTCCGAGAGCTCCTCAATATGTTGAGGGAGGTAGAGAGTACTATTAAGAAAGAGAAGCCAGTTCTCTATACTGGTGAGACCAGAAAGAAAAGGAAAGCAGAAAGGTCCCTTAAGAAGGGAAAGGGCAAGGGCAGACCAGGTAAAGCAAAGGTTGCTAAGAAAGACCCAACAAAGGACAAAGGCCAGTGCTTCCACTGTGGTAAAGATGGGCATTGGAAAAGGAACTGCAAAGAGTACCTTGCAGAAAGGGTGAAACAAAAGCTTGATGAAGCTTTAGGTATATATCATGAATGTAAATGTGTCCAAGAGGAAATGATATGAGATGAACAGTGCATACCTGTGGCATTGTAGGCTAGGTCACATCCATGAAAGAAGGATTCAAAAGTTGCTAAATGATGGATATTTAGATCCATTCGACTATGTGTCATATGCAACTTGTGAGCCTTGCCTTCTGGAAAACTGACCAACTCTCCATTTAGTGGAACTGGAGAGAGAGCCACTGAGCTGTTGGAACTCATACATAGTGATGTATGTGGACCTATGTCAACTCATGTCATTAGTGGTTACTCCTACTTCATTACCTTTATTGATGATTTTTCAATATATGGATATGTGTATTTAATGAAGTACAAGTCCGAGGCCTTTGAGAAATTCAAATAGTATAAGAATGAGGTGAAGAACTAGACTGGAAAGAGTATCAAAACTCTTCGATCGAATTTATGGGATACCCTAAGGAAACTTGTGGGTATTATTTCTATCATCTCGAGGACCAAAAGGTCTTTGTAGTTAAGAGAGTAGTGTTCCTTGAGAAGGAACACATTCTTGGCAGAGATAGTGGGAGAATGATAGAGTTGAGCGAGGTTGGAGAACCAAGCTCAAGCACCACTCTACAGCTCGAGTATGTTCAGTACCTAATACACAAGTTTCAACTTTACGTAGGTCTGATAGAGTATCCCATCCTCTTGAGAGATATGTGAGACATATTAGAAGAGAAGATGTTGAGGATATTGATCCTCAGACCTACAAGGAGGCTATTATGAGTATGGACTCCGGAAAGTGGCAAGAAACCATAAATTCTGAGATGGATTCTATGTACTCCAATAAGGTTTAGAACATAGTTGATGCGCTCAAAGGTATTGTACCCATCGGTTGCAAGTGGATCTTTAAGAAAAAAAAAATCGGAGTAGATGGAAAGGTAGAGACCTATAAAGTAAGGCTAGTGGCTAAGGGGTATCGTCAAAGGCAAGGTGTTAACTAAGATGAAACCTTCTCACCCGTAGCAATGCTAAAATCCATCAGAATTCTCTTGGCTATTGCAGCACACTATGATTATGAGATATGACAGATGGATGTGAAAACCGCATTCCTCAATGGAAACCTCGAGGAGGAGGTGTATATGATACAACTTAAGGGATTCGTGTCTAAGAACTGCCCAGATAAGGTGTGTAGGTTGCTTAGATCCATTTATGGACTAAAGCAAGCTTCCCGAAGTTGGAACATAAGAATTGATAAGGCAATCATATCTTATGACTTTGTTAAGAATGAAGATGAGCCTTGTGTGTATAGGAAGGTAAGTAGGAGCGCTATCACCTTTTTGGTGTTATATGTGGATGACATCCTAATCATTGGGAATGACGTAGGAATGCTATCCACAGTAAAGGCTTGGTTATCTAGACACTTCTCCATGAAAGACTTTGGGGAAGCATCCTATATCTTGGGGATTAGAATCTATAGAGATAAATCCAAGATGATGTTTGGCTTGTCCCAATCCAGGTACATAGAAACCATTGTCAAAAGGTTTGACATGAAAAATTCCAAGAGAGGTCTCATGCCGATGAGACATGGGATATCGCTTTCTACGAGTATGTCCTCAAATACTCCAAAAGAAAGGGCGAACATGGATATGATACCTTATGCCTCAGCAATAGGGTCTATCATGTATATCATGCTATGTACTAGGCTTGATATAGCACATGCTTTGAGTGTCATGAGACAAGTATCAAGCGGATCCACGCTTGGAGCACTAGAAAGTAGTAAAGTGTATCCTTAAGTACTTGAAAAGGACTAAGGATCTTTTACTAGTATATGGAGGTAGTAGCCTTAAGGTTGAAGACTACACAGACTCAAGTTTTCAGTCTGATGTTGATGACAACAAGTCAAATTCAGGGTACGTGTACACCTTGAATGGAGGAGCAGTGTGCTAGAAGAGTTCTAAGTAAGATACTATTGCTGACTCGATCACAGAGGCAGAGTACATTGCTGCATCAAATGCAACAAAGGAGGGAGTTTGGGTGAAGAAGTTCATCACAGATTTGGGAGTCATGCCGGGTAACGAGGAGCCGATCTCCTTATATTGTGACAACAACGGGGCAATTGCTTAAGCGAAGGAACCTAGGTCTCATCAGAAATCTAAGCATATTATGAGAAGGTTCCACCTTATCAGAGAGATCATAACCGGAGGAGATGTAGTAGTAGAAAGAGTTCCATCCGAAGATAACATTGCAGATCCACTAACAAAGCCGTTGTCTCAGATTGTCTTTGAGCATCACAAGGGTCTGATGGGGATCAGACACATAGGTGATTGACATTAGGTCAAGTGGGAGATTGCTAGTCATAGGTGCCCAGCAAACCAATCACGTGAGTGATGGCACGTGTGACTTGATATAGAATCTTTTTGCTTATTATATTTTGGCATATATCACTTTATAATTATTGCATATATGCACATATATATTATGATGTCCTTGGATTTGTGTAATGGGAATCAGATCGTGATGAGATCACGAAAATGAGATCGATTCACCTTTAAACACATATCCTAAATAATCCCGGTCATAGGTTACTAGAGAGGGACATCGTGATAACCGGATAGACTTGTGTGCTGTATACGCATCCATATGATGGATGCAGCTGGTCTTATAGTTGCTCGTGTAGGGACATTAGGGATACAATATAAGTGCTCATTGGAGAATGAGTTCACTGATTGATCCACTTACGGAATGTTGGATGGTTGATGATGCCTTATTGTCAGACAGCGATTCTGTAGTCCTAGTGGTATATCTGGTCCTTAAACTTGAGATACTAAGGATGTCCTATATGAGTGCTCCACTCTTTGATGCCAGACTTATAGGTTTGGCTGTCCCAAATCTAGTACAACTGGTCATTGGGAGTGGTAGTCGACCTTACGAGGGCTATTGAGTGTCGATAGAGGATCATCCACTCTCGGCATCATGAGAGGAATATCCCATGTGTTCTTGCTCAAACAAATCCCTGGCTAGGGTCATTCGGGTTGAGAGAGAAAGAGTTCTCCGGGAGAATCCGATTAGAGCGATACTCGAGTATAAACCATATGGGTCTGACAACACTATGCTCGATATACGGTCTCTGGGATATTAGATAGATGAGGGATTATAGGTACACGATAACTGAGGACAGACAAGTCCAATGGATTGGATTCCCCTGTATTATCTGGGGACTACGGCGTAGTGGCCTAGTACGTCCGTAGTCGATTAGTCGGTGAATTATTACAGAGATAATAATTCACTGAGTTAGAAGGAGTTCTAACAGGTATGACTCACGGCCAGCTCGATATTGGGCCTAGAGGGTCACACACATATGGTAGGCATTGCGATGAGTAGAGGTTCGGATATGAGATATCCGATGGAGCCCTTGTCTTATTAGATATCCAATAAGCCCCTGAATTATTGGATCCCATGGACGAGATCCAATAAGAGCCTATGAGAGATTATTGGATAGAGATGCACTAATCTAAAAGGCTTGAGTTATTGGATGCAGATCCAATACCCACTAGAGGAGGATCCATTAGGGTTTGACAGGGGACATCTATAAATAGGAGGGATTTAGAGCCTTTGCTTGTCTCTCCTATTCTCCTTCCCCTCTCCACCTCAAAGCAGGCTTGGAGTTTTGAGGAGTGTCGTCGTAGCCCTGTTGTGTGGATCACTGTTAGAGAAGAGGACGCTTGACCTCCTTCACCCTCTCCTAAAGATTTGTAAGGAAATAGGGATATACGATCTCCCTCGATAACACAATCTACTCTATACGCAGTTTTTTCAGTTTCACGAATTTTGCACACCAATCTTCGTACAACGACGAACATCTCTTTGGGAATTGGGGATTTTTGTTTTCTTATTCTTCCGCTATGCATGTGATGTCGCCCCCAAGATTTCCCAACAAAAGGTACCATAAATCTAGGATTATGATATCCAAAATTCGAGAATTTTGTGTTAATTGCTTATGCTGATGCAAATTTTGCTGGGTGTAGACTAGATAGAAAAAGCATATCAGGAACATATCAATTTTTGGGACATTCCCTTGTTTCCTGATCATTTGAGAAACAAAACTCGGTTGCACTATCAACAAACGAAGCTGAGTATATTGCAGCTAGTGCATGCTGTGCACAAGTTGTGTGGGTGAAAAACACCTTAGAAGATTATAAAGTCTATCTTAAAAATATTTCCATTAAATGTGATAACACAAGTGCAATATGTTTAACAAAAAATCCCATTCAACACTCAAGAACAAAACATATTGATATTAGACATCACTTTATACGAGATCATGTCACTAATCATGATGTAATCATAGAGTTCATTGATACTAAGCATCAACTACTGATATTTTTACAAAACCTCTAAGTGAAGAACAATTTGATTTCATTAGAAGAGAATTATGAATGTTAATATGTCAGAATGCCTAAACTTGTTAAGATTATTTTTT
The DNA here is from genome assembly GCF_036884655.1 of Musa acuminata AAA Group. Classification (NCBI taxonomy): domain Eukaryota; kingdom Viridiplantae; phylum Streptophyta; class Magnoliopsida; order Zingiberales; family Musaceae; genus Musa; species Musa acuminata. The sequence continues at coordinate 44,586,050 of NC_088349.1, read as the reverse complement.
GGACTTTTTTGATTTAATGATCAAATCACTTAATTGCTATGATGATTTTACATAATTATATGCCTTAATTACATGTTGAAAATTATGTATTTTGGATACAAAAATTTCCTTGATAATAAGCATGTTTTATCTTCATTTTTTAATTTGAAAATCTATAGCAAAACCTCATCCGAATGTATGAAAGTGTTAAATTTCATTTTCGAATCTTCTTGATCCTAACAATCGAATTTTCTCGATACATTATTCTCTTCCGGGCTTAATAAACATATGTCATATCGAGTTTTGGATTCACATCATTGATTTTTGACATATGGAATCAACTAGCAAATGCATCTCTCATAGACTTATCATGTGAAAAATATCTTTCGAGAAATGGATTTAACGATTCCTTCTTATATCTTTTGAGAAATAGTTTTACGTGTAAGGATTTGATTTACACACATATCTTGATTCTTATAAAAATAAAGCATACTTTAATATCTTATCAATTTTAACTTCATTCGAGTAAGCTCACAAATGGCTTTCCTCCTTCATGCAAAAAGATAATAACTTCATTCGAGATACTTTAATATCTCCATGTCATGTTTTCCTTGAGATGTTTGTATAATTGGTATCCTATCACTCATTATTGAAAAATGACATAAACCTAGTTAAAATTTGCTAATATTGTTCTCCTTTTTGTTGATGACAAAGGGGGAGAAATATATGAATTGATACTATAAGTGCCATTTTTGAATGAGAAATATATGAATTGATTCTATGAGTGCCATATTTGAATTTAATGCTATATAAATTGATGCTATGAGTGCCATATTTGAATTTGAATTATGTTAAAATATCAAAAGCTTGCATCGAAATATATGATAAATTGGTGATAGAATTGCTATGATTGCCATATTTGCACTATGCCATATTTGCACTATGTTATTGCCATATTTGTACTATGTTAAGATATCTAGAGCATACATTGCAATTCTACAAATTGATATCTTGTCATGTGATGAAATGCTATGATTGCTAAACACTTGAAACGTTTGTATTATGTTAAGATATCAAGAACTTACATCATAGTTTTACATGTTGATATCTTACCATATGATGAATTGCTACAATTGCTATCTTTCACATTTGAAATGTAAAACCTAAAAATGAATGTCAAGCCTTGACATTATTTTTAGAGAAATACATCATGATAGGAATCATGATGGGAGTATTGATAAGGTTAAACGATCTTAACTTCTTAATGTCTCTTGAATTCAAAGGCTTTGAATTTAAGAATGACTTATCTCAAGTATAGTATATAGATAGGGGGAGTTAAGATTAACTCCGTTATCAATTGATTGTCATCATCAAAAAGGGGGAGATTGTTGAATCTCGAATTTTGATGATGAAGTCAAGTGTCATTTGTTATCTAATCCATATGTTGAGATAAGTGTATAGGATTAACTACGATGGAAGTAAGACAAGCAGCAGGAGTTGCGTTGGAGTCAAGACCATGATCACGTTAGGGTTTGACAGGGGACATCTATAAATAGGAGGGATTTAGAGCCTTTGCTTGCCTCTCCTATTCTCCTTCCCCTCTCCACCTCAAAGCAGGCTTGGAGTTTTGAGGAGCGTCGTCGTAGCCCTGTTGTGTGGATCACTGCTAGAGAAGAGGACGCTTGACCTCCTTCACCCTCTCCTAAAGATCTGTAAGGAAATAGGGATATACGATCTCCCTCGATAACACAATCTACTCTATACGCAGTTTTTTCAGTTTCACGGATTTTGCACACCAATCTTCGCACAACGACGAACATCTCTTTGGGAATTGGGGATTTTTATTTTTTTATTCTTCCGCTATGCATGTGATGTCGCCCCCAAGATTTCCCAACAAAAGGTACCATAAATCTAGGATTATGGTATCCAAAATTCGAGAATTTTGTGTTAATTGCTTATGCTGATGCGAATTTTACTGGGTGTAGACTAGATAGAAAAAGCACATTAGGAACATATCAATTTTTGGGACATTCCCTTATTTCCTGGTCATCTGAGAAACAAAACTCGGTTGCACTATCAACAAATGAAGCTGAGTATATTGCAGCTAGTGCATGCTGTGCATAAGTTGTGTGGGTGAAAAATACCTTAGAAGATTATAAAGTCTATCTTAAAAATATTCCCATTAAATGTGATAACACAAGTGCAATATGTTTAACAAAGAATCCCATTCAACACTCAAGAACAAAACATATTGATATTAGACATCACTTTATACGAGATCATGTCACTAATCATGATGTAATCATAGAGTTCATTGATACTAAGCATCAACTACTGATATTTTTACAAAACCTCTAAGTGAAGAACAATTTGATTTCATTAGAAGAGAATTATGAATGTTAATATGTCAGAATGCCTAAACTTGTTAAGATTATTTTTTGGACTTTTTTGATTTAATGATCAAATCACTTAATTGCTATGATGATTTTACATAATTATATGCCTTAATTACATGTTGAAAATTATGTATTTTGGATACAAAAATTTCCTTGATAATAAGCATGTTTTATCTTCATTTTTTAATTTGAAAATCTATAGCAAAACCTCATCCGAATGTATGAAAGTGTTAAATTTCATTTTCGAATCTTCTTGATCCTAACAATCGAATTTTCTCGATACATTATTCTCTTCCGGGCTTAATAAACATATGTCATATCGAGTTTTGGATTCACATCATTGATTTTTGACATATGGAATCAACTAGCAAATGCATCTCTCATAGACTTATCATGTGAAAAATATCTTTCGAGAAATGGATTTAACGATTCCTTCTTATATCTTTTGAGAAATAGTTTTACGTGTAAGGATTTGATTTACACACATATCTTGATTCTTATAAAAATAAAGCATACTTTAATATCTTATCAATTTTAACTTCATTCGAGTAAGCTCACAAATGGCTTTCCTCCTTCATGCAAAAAGATAATAACTTCATTCGAGATACTTTAATATCTCCATGTCATGTTTTCCTTGAGATGTTTGTATAATTGGTATCCTATCACTCATTATTGAAAAATGACATAAACCTAGTTAAAATTTGCTAATATTGTTCTCCTTTTTGTTGATGACAAAGGGGGAGAAATATATGAATTGATACTATAAGTGCCATTTTTGAATGAGAAATATATGAATTGATTCTATGAGTGCCATATTTGAATTTAATGCTATATAAATTGATGCTATGAGTGCCATATTTGAATTTGAATTATGTTAAAATATCAAAAGCTTGCATCGAAATATATGATAAATTGGTGATAGAATTGCTATGATTGCCATATTTGCACTATGCCATATTTGCACTATGTTATTGCCATATTTGTACTATGTTAAGATATCTAGAGCATACATTGCAATTCTACAAATTGATATCTTGTCATGTGATGAAATGCTATGATTGCTAAACACTTGAAACGTTTGTATTATGTTAAGATATCAAGAACTTACATCATAGTTTTACATGTTGATATCTTACCATATGATGAATTGCTACAATTGCTATCTTTCACATTTGAAATGTAAAACCTAAAAATGAATGTCAAGCCTTGACATCATTTTTAGAGAAATACATCATGATAGGAATCATGATGGGAGTATTGATAAGGTTAAACGATCTTAACTTCTTAATGTATCTTGAATTCAAAGGCTTTGAATTTAAGAATGACTTATCTCAAGTATAGTATATAGATAGGGGGAGTTAAGATTAACTCCGTTATCAATTGATTGTCATCATCAAAAAGGGGGAGATTGTTGAATCTCGAATTTTGATGATGAAGTCAAGTGTCATTTGTTATCTAATCCATATGTTGAGATAAGTGTATAGGATTAACTACGATGGAAGTAAGACAAGCAGCAGGAGTTGCGTTGGAGTCAAGACCATGATCACGTTAGGGTTTGACAGGGGACATCTATAAATAGGAGGGATTTAGAGCCTTTGCTTGCCTCTCCTATTCTCCTTCCCCTCTCCACCTCAAAGCAGGCTTGGAGTTTTGAGGAGCGTCGTCGTAGCCCTGTTGTGTGGATCACTGCTAGAGAAGAGGACGCTTGACCTCCTTCACCCTCTCCTAAAGATCTGTAAGGAAATAGGGATATACGATCTCCCTCGATAACACAATCTACTCTATACGCAGTTTTTTCAGTTTCACGGATTTTGCACACCAATCTTCGCACAACGACGAACATCTCTTTGGGAATTGGGGATTTTTATTTTTTTATTCTTCCGCTATGCATGTGATGTCGCCCCCAAGATTTCCCAACAAAAGGTACCATAAATCTAGGATTATGGTATCCAAAATTCGAGAATTTTGTGTTAATTGCTTATGCTGATGCGAATTTTACTGGGTGTAGACTAGATAGAAAAAGCACATTAGGAACATATCAATTTTTGGGACATTCCCTTATTTCCTGGTCATCTGAGAAACAAAACTCGGTTGCACTATCAACAAATGAAGCTGAGTATATTGCAGCTAGTGCATGCTGTGCATAAGTTGTGTGGGTGAAAAACACCTTAGAAGATTATAAAGTCTATCTTAAAAATATTCCCATTAAATGTGATAACACAAGTGCAATATGTTTAACAAAGAATCCCATTCAACACTCAAGAACAAAACATATTGATATTAGACATCACTTTATACGAGATCATGTCACTAATCATGATGTAATCATAGAGTTCATTGATACTAAGCATCAACTACTGATATTTTTACAAAACCTCTAAGTGAAGAACAATTTGATTTCATTAGAAGAGAATTATGAATGTTAATATGTCAGAATGCCTGAACTTGTTAAGATTATTTTTTGGACTTTTTTGATTTAATGATCAAATCACTTAATTGCTATGATGATTTTACATAATTATATGCCTTAATTACATATTGAAAATTATGTATTTTGGATACAAAAATTTCCATGATAATAAGCATGTTTTATCTTCATTTTTTAATTTGAAAATCTATAGCAAAACCTCATCCGAATGTATGAAAGTGTTAAATTTCATTTTCGAATCTTCTTGATCCTAACAATCGAATTTTCTCGATACATTATTCTCTTCCGGACTTAATAAACATATGTCATATCGAGTTTTGGATTCACATCATTGATTTTTGACATATGGAATCAACTAGCAAATGCATCTCTCATAGACTTATCATGTGAAAAATATCTTTCGAGAAATGGATTTAACGATTCCTTCTTATATCTTTTGAGAAATAGTTTTACGTGTAAGGATTTGATTCACACACATATCTTGATTCTTATAAAAATAAAGCATACTTTAATATCTTATCAATTTTAACTTCATTCGAGTAAGCTCACAAATGGCTTTCCTCCTTCATGCAAAAAGATAATAACTTCATTCGAGATACTTTAATATCTCCATGTCATGTTTTCCTTGAGATGTTTGTATAATTGGTATCCTATCACTCATTATTGAAAAATGACATAAACCTAGTTAAAATTTGCTAATATTGTTCTCCTTTTTGTTGATAACAAAGGGGGAGAAATATATGAATTGATACTATGAGTGCCATATTTGAATGAGAAATATATGAATTGATTCTATGAGTGCCATATTTGAATTTAATGCTATATAAATTGATGCTATGAGTGCCATATTTGAATTTGAATTATGTTAAGATATCAAAAGCTTGCATCGAAATATATGATAAATTGGTGATAGAATTGCTATGATTGTCATATTTGCACTATGCCATATTTGCACTATGTTATTGCCATATTTGCACTATGTTAAGATATCTAGAGCATACATCGCAATTCTACAAATTGATATCTTGTCATGTGATGAAATGCTATGATTGCTAAACACTTGAAACGTTTGTATTATGTTAAGATATCAAGAACTTACATCATAGTTTTACATGTTGATATCTTACCATATGATGAATTGCTACAATTGCTATCTTTCACATTTGAAATGTAAAACCTAAAAATGGATGTCAAGCCTTGACATCATTTTCAGAGAAATACATCATGATAGGAATCATGATGGGAGTATTGATAAGGTTAAACGATCTTAACTTCTTAATGTCTCTTGAATTCAAAGGCTTTGAATTCAAGAATGACTTATCTCAAGTATGGTATATAGATAGGGGGAGTTAAGATTAACTCCATTATCAATTGATTGTCATCATCAAAAAGGCGGAGATTATTGAATCTCGAATTTTGATGATGAAGTCAAGTGTCATTTGTTATCTAATCCATATGTTGAGATAAGTGTATAGGATTAACTACGATGGAAGTAAGACATGCAGCAAGAGTTGCGCTGGAGTCAAGACCATGATCACGTTAGGGGTTTGACAGTTCAACGGAAGTCCAGACGGTCGTCGGAGGTTTTGCAGGAATAAATCCGAGAAGTCTAGGAGTTTGCCAAAGAAGCTCGTCGGAACTCGCCAAGTGGATCGTCGTAAGTCCAAAAGTTTGCTGGTAGTCCGCAGGAGCATCGCCGAGGGTTCGTCGAATGTTCGCCGGAAGTTCGCCAGAAGAAGCGATTGACGCACCGGAGCAAGTTGTAGTAAATGTCTTAAGAAATATCGTAGTTAGCATTTAGATTAAGCTAGGAATGGGAGGTAATCTCATTAACTTAATTTAGGAGTAATTGGGCCCTTTATAGACCCAAATTGGGCCGAATGGATCAGCCTATTCGGACCCAGATTTCATGGTCGACGGTGCAACCGCCCAGGTCAGGCGGTGGTACTGCTTGGGCTTAGTCTCCGAGTGAGATTGGGTGGTGGTACCGCCCTTGTTAGGCGGTGGTACCGCTTGGGATCAGTCTCCGAGTGAGACTGGGCGGTGGTACCTGTTAGGATCGAGAGCACTAAGAGGGGGGGGGGTGAATTAGTGCAGCGGAAATCTTACAGCGATTAAAAACCAAAAGCTGCGTTCATTCAATAAAAGCTATTATGATGCAAAAGCTAATTCTCAGTTTGTATCTAAGTGCAGTTTGCGTCTAAGCGCAGATTGCGTCTAAGCGCAGTTTGCGTCTAAACACAGTTTGCGTCTAAGCGCAGTTTGCGTCTAAGCGCAGTTTGCGTCTAAACACAGTTTGCGTCTAAGCGCAGTTTTGCGTCTAAGCGCAGTTTACGTCTAAACTCAGATTTACGTCTAAACGTAGTTTTACGTCTAAACGCAGATTTACGTCTAAACGCAGATTTACGTCTAAACTTTGAAACTCGTTTGTATACTCGCAGAAGGCAGTATGCAGTTGAAATCAAGACGTAAACGTGAACTGAGAACTGATGATTGTGAGAGGAAAGCCGATTTACGTCTAAATGCAGTTTTACGTCTAAATGTTGAAACTCGTTCGTAAAATTGTAGAGGACAGTTTGCAGTTATCAATAGGATCAAAATGTAAGTGTAAACTGCAAAGAAACTCTTTCGTAAAAGCACGGAAGATAGTTCTGCAGAATCAAACGTAAACGTAAACTGTAATGTACGAAAATACGAATTTACGTCTGAATGCAGATTCGGAAGAACAGCACTTAGAACTTGTTCGTGAGAGCGCAGAGAGTAGTAGTAATGGAGGAGGTTTGCAGTAATGATAAAGTGCTCAAAAATAAACGCAAACCAGAGATTTAGAGTGGTTCGGTCAGCCTTGACCTACTCCACTTTTGGCTTCCTCCACCGACGAGGTTGCCGACGTCAACTAGGGGCCTTCCTTCAATAGGCGAAGGCCAAACTTCCCTTTTACAGTTTCTCTCCTTTTGACAGGCTCAGGAGACAACCTTTACAGACCTTTCTCTCCTCACTTTACAACTGAAAACTTGAAGAACAGAAGGAGGAGACTTAAAGGCTTTACAACACTTTTGAGCTCTTAGAATCACAGAAAAGATCAAGATTTCGGTGTAGGTCTGTATCTTTTCAGTGCTGAATGGGTGGGGTATTTATAGGCCCCAACCCAATTCAAATTTCGAGCTCAAAACGATCAAATCCCGGAATTCCGGGATCAGGCGGTTGCACCTCTTGACTGGAGAGGTGGCACCGCCTGGCAGAGCTCGAAGTCTGAGCTCAGGCGGTTGCACCTCTCGACTGGAGAGGTGGCACCGCCTGGCAGAGCTCGAAGACTGAGCTCGGACGGTTCCACCTTCTCTGTCAGGGGTGGTTGCACCTTCCTGCCAGAGCTCGAAGACCGAGCTCAGGCGGTGCATCTCCTGACCAGAGAAGTTTCTCTTCTCTGCCAGAGGTGGTTGCACCTCTCTGCCAGAGGTGGTTGCACCACTCTGCCAGAGCTCGAAGACCGAGCTCAGGCGGTGCATCTCCTGTCCAGAGAAGTTGCAGCTCTCTGCTAGAGCTCGAAGACCGAGCTCGGTGGTTGCATCGCCTGCCAGAGCTCGGAACTTGAGCTCTGGCGGTGCTACCTCTCGACAGAGGAGGTTGCACCGCCCAGTCTCGCTTGGAGACTGAGCCCTGGGCGGTTGCACCTCTTGGCTGGGGCGGTTGCACTGCCCAGTCTCGCTGGGAGACTTAGCCTGGGCGGTGGCACCTCCCTGCCTGGGCGGTTGCACCTCCCACAGCTACTTGGGTTCGAATGGGTTGAACCATTCGACCCAACTTGAGTTCTTCAGGGGCCCAATTGCCCCAGGATTAAGCTAATGGGATCACCTCCCATTTCTAACTTAATCACCGTGCTAACTACGATTAAATCTAAGACAATTTCTGCAGCTTTGCTTCGGTACGTCAATCGCTTCTTCCGGCGAGTTTCCGGCGAACTTCCGTCGATCATCCGATGAACCCTCGGTGATGCTTCTACGGACTTCCGGCAAACTCCTGGACTTTGCGACGATCCACTTGGCGAGTTCCGACGAGCTTCGCTTGGCAAGCTTCTGGACTTCTCGGATCTGTTCTCGCAGAACCTCCGACGACCGTCCGTACTTCCGTCGAACTCTCGAACTCCCAACGTGATCATGAACTTGACTCCAGCGCAACTCCTGCTGCTTGTCTATCTTTCATCGTAGTTAATCCTGCACACTTAAAACAAAACTTCGATCGAGACAATTAATCCTAAGCAATTAACCAAGTTGTCCGGCATGTCATTGGTCCCTCGACGCTTCGTCTGATTCTTCGGCGCATCGTCCTCTCCTGCGGCCTATTGCCCAATCGGCCAGTTGACTCCGCAACTCCGATATCCTTGGCACAATACCCGCTCTACTTGGCCCGATGCCCGAGTCCACGGCCCGAAGCCTTCTGTCGATACGTCGACCGATCCACCGGCCCGACGTCCAATCTTCTGACATGTTCCTCCGGCACAACATGATTTTCCTGCTTTAATTGTCTCATCCTGATCAAAGCATCCTGCGTCACTCAAAACGCAGATTAAATCATAAACATATATCAAGTAGTTTCATCATCAAAATACGAGATTCAACAATCTCCCCCTTTTTGATGATGACAACCACTTGATGACGGAGTTAAACTTAACTCCCGGAGTTTAAACAAACTCCCCCTATCAATATGCCATATTGATAGAACCTTGAATTCAACCTGAATTCAAGTCATTGCAATATTCATCATGAATACTTGCAACACGTCAACATGAACATATGCATAAACTTATGCATCACATGTCATGTCATCAACATACTTCTCCCCCTTTGTCATCAACAAAAAGGAGAAGTACCACAATCAAGTGTTTGTGATATTGGTTCAATTCATTGCATGAAAAACATAGTATCAAGTTTTATCATAATGCAATCTTTGGAGCTAGAAGATTTAGCAAGTATTTCATCATGCTTAGAACATTCATGCTATCAAGTTTTAGATATGCAAGTTTTATAGCATATAAGATAGCAAGTTCTACATCATGTAAGCTAGCAAATTAGAGATGTTCAAGAAGGCAACTCTTGCTTCTTGAAAATTTTGCTCACTTTGCTAGATGCGCAAGTTAGCATTTTTGCCTCTTTTGAGATAGCAACTTTTTGCTTCTCTTTAGACCAACAAGCTAGCAATTTTTACGATATACAAGTTTCACAATATATAAGCTAGCAAAAATTTCGAAAGCAAATACAAGATAGCTTTCTTGTGTAAGCTCATGATTCTTGCTTCCTATTGCAATGTGCAAATTGCAAGTTTTGCTTCAACTAAGATATTCAAGATAGTGATGTTCAAGAAGACAATTTTTCTTCTTGAAATGAGCAAGTTAGCAATCTTTGCTACTTAAGATAGGCAAGCAAGCAGTCAAGTTTTTGCATCTTCTTGACTTGTACAAGCTAGCTATCTCCCCCTTTGTCATTGTAAAAAAGGAAGAGAGAATACAGTTTTGTACTTCTTTTTTCCTTTTACAACGATTTCAAAATCATGACAAAGGATGAATAATCAAGTTATGAATGTCAAGACAATTTTTCATCATGAATATTTTATCATTGCATGCATCATTATCATAAGTTGAAGTATTACATGCATGATATCATATCACCATTCATAATTACATTAATGTTTCAATATAGCAATTTCTTCTCAAAATGTGTAACTTGGCACTCATAGCATTTTAGATCATGATTTACATCATATGCAATACATCACATCATAATTAGAAAGCAAGTATTGCATGCATAATTGCACATCATAAATGTTTCATATCATGATGGTATCAATTTTGTCAAATTATATCCTACCATGCATGATCAAAACTTCTCCCCATTTTATCATTGAAAACAAGAAGAAAGTAGGGGGTAGAGCATAAAAGTATTAAATATTTTAATCATTTCAAGGCATCATAGATCAAGTTATGATTCGTGATTCATCATAAAGCAAGTTAGTTTTCAATCATCACATAAGGCATTTAAGGAATTTTTGAAATATAGGAGAATGATTAATTTAAGCATACAATGTTTCAATCCAATTCAAGTCATGAATATCAATGCTTTCATATTGTGAGTATCAATTCATGAATACCACAGGATATTATTTGTGACTTCAATTTTACAAGATCAAGATTATGATTCAAATCAAATCATTAACTTGAAATTCATAATCAAGTCATTAAAATTAATTTCGAGATTCACAAAATATCATGAAATCATTAATCTCGATCAGATGGGAAAAGCATTTTCTTTTTAAGTGATTCTTTTAACGCATCATAAAAAAACTCATTCATAATTCAAGTGATTTACAAGATATCATAAATGAATTTATCACTTGTATTTCATCAAAATCGAGAACTCTAGAGATAGAAAATGATTGAAGCATTTAACATGATTGATGCATGATTCATATTTAAAGTGTATCTTATATCGTAAATACGAATCAAGCATTTGTCAAATCTGAAATCATCCTCAAAATTACATTCAATAAATTCATGTATGACAAGCATAGATTTATTGAAAAATCAATAAGATAGAGGATTACATTTCAAGTGTTCATCAATTGTAGCATTTCATCATGTGGTAAGATATCAATGCGTAAAACTGTGAAGCAAGATTTTGTTTGATATCTTGATACAGGGCATATAGCAATGATAGCAATCATATATTTCTTGGTGATGCAAGCATGGGATAATCATAGCATAGTGTTTATAGCATCAATTCATATATTTCTCCCCTTTTTTAAGTGTTTCATCTTAAGTGATCGATTTCATGTTAGCATGCCTTTTCATTTATGTCAAATGAAAACATGCATCAACGTTTAGGATCGTAAAATGAATTTCATCATAAAACCATCAATCACAAAAATCATCATGTATATCTCATGCATGAAATTGTCAATCGAAATATTTAATTTCATCATTATGCATTTCTTCAAATCAAACATGATCTTTAATCAAAATCGAGAAATAACAATGGAAATTAACGTAATGCACATTATTACTTCTTAACCATGATTTCATATTTTCAATCAAGATCATTTTATTTGTTTATCATAAAATATGCAATATTATCATTTTTGAAATTACTTAGTATGATCATAATAATTTTTTTTTTTTTTTTTAACATGTAATTTTTAAGAAAATTAATTCTAAACTAAAAGAGAAAGATACATCATGAAAGCATCAAGTAATTTCAAAATAAATTAGGGGGATTTCGATTACCTCATCATTGTAGGCTGTTAAGGCGTAGTTTGCCGCCTTGCTTTTGTTGACTTTCTCTTCTTCGGAGGAGCTCGATTCATCCCAGTTTTTGTTCTTCTTCTTGCGTTTAAAGCAAGTAGTTTGATTCTTTTTGCTTTTTAATTTTCGTTTCATTTGTAGTTTAAGTTCACCATCACTTGAGCTTATGCTCGAGTGGTCTTCAAATGTTCTATGTCCCAAATCCTTCCTGTTCTTTGGAAGGTGGTTCTCAAGTTCTTCACGTGCATTGCACGTCATTTCATATGTGATCAATGAACCAATTAGTTCTTCAAGTGGAAATTGGTTCAAGTTTTTCGATTCTTGAATAGCAGTTACTTTTGAATCCCAAGTTTTAGAAAGTGAGCGCAAAACTTTGTTAACGAGTTCAAAATCCGAAAAGCTTTTACCAAGTGAATTTAAACCATTGACGACATCCGTAAAACGGGTGTACATGTCAACAATGGTTTCGCTTGGTTTCATATGAAAAAGCTCGAAATCATGCAGTAAAATATTAACTTTCGAGTCTTTGACTCTACTAGTTCCCTCATGCGTGATTTCAAGAGTGCGCCAAATATCGAAAGCCGTTTCGCACAAAGAAACCCGATTGAACTCATTTTTGTCCAAAGCGCAAAATAAGGCATTCATAGCCTTTGCGTTTAAAGAAAAATACTTCTTCTCTAAATCCGACCATTCGTTCGTCGGTTTAGAGGGAAGTTGAAAACCATTTTCAACGATATTCCATAAATCCAGATTTAGAGAAATCAAGAAAACTCTCATTCGAGTTTTCCAGTAAGTGTAGTCCAATCCGTTAAAGAACGGTGGACGAAAGACCGAAAAGCCCTCTTGAAGAGCCATTTCTCTCGGGTGTAAATTCGAAATGAGAGATACCCCGCTCTGATACCAATTGTTAGGATCGAGAGCACTAAGAGGGGGGGGGGTGAATTAGTGCAGCGGAAATCTTACAGCGATTAAAAACCAAAAGCTGCGTTCGTTCAATAAAAGCTATTATGATGCAAAAGCTAATTCTCAGTTTGTATCTAAGTGCAGTTTGCGTCTAAGCGCAGATTGCGTCTAAGCGCAGTTTGCGTCTAAACACAGTTTGCGTCTAAGCGCAGTTTGCGTCTAAGCGCAGTTTGCGTCTAAACACAGTTTGCGTCTAAGCGCAGTTTACGTCTAAACTCAGATTTACGTCTAAACGCAATTTTACGTCTAAACGCAGATTTACGTCTAAACGCAGATTTACGTCTAAACTTTGAAACTCGTTTGTATACTCGCAGAAGGCAGTATGCAGTTGAAATCAAGATGTAAACGTGAACTGAGAACTGATGATTGTGAGAGGAAAGCCGATTTACGTCTAAATGCAGTTTTACGTCTAAATGTTGAAACTCGTTCGTAAAATTGTAGAGGACAGTTTGCAGTTATCAATAGGATCAAAATGTAAGTGTAAACTGCAAAGAAACTCTTTCGTAAAAGCATGGAAGACAGTTCTGCAGAATCAAACGTAAACGTAAACTGTAATGTACGAAAATACGAATTTACGTCTGAATGCAGATTCGGAAGAACAGCACTTAGAACTTGTTCGTGAGAGCGCAGAGAGCAGTAGTAATGGAGGAGGTTTGCAGTAATGATAAAGTGCTCAAAAATAAACGCAAACCAGAGATTTAGAGTGGTTCGGTCAGCCTTGACCTACTCCACTTTTGGCTTCCTCCACCGACGAGGTTGCCGACGTCAACTAGGGGCCTTCCTTCAATAGGCGAAGGCCAAACTTCCCTTTTACAGTTTCTCTCCTTTTGACAGGCTCAGGAGACAACCTTTACAGACCTTTCTCTCCTCACTTTACAACTGAAAACTTGAAGAACAGAAGGAGGAGACTTAAAGGCTTTACAACACTTTTGAGCTCTTAGAATCACAGAAAAGATCAAGATTTCGGTGTAGGTCTGTATCTTTTCAGTGCTGAATGGGTGGGGTATTTATAGGCCCCAACCCAATTCAAATTTCGAGCTCAAAACGATCAAATCCCGGAATTCCGGGATCAGGCGGTTGCACCTCTTGACTGGAGAGGTGGCACCGCCTGGCAGAGCTCGAAGTCTGAGCTCAGGCGGTTGCACCTCTCGACTGGAGAGGTGGCACCGCCTGGCAGAGCTCGAAGACTGAGCTCGGACGGTTCCACCTTCTCTGTCAGGGGTGGTTGCACCTTCCTGCCAGAGCTCGAAGACCGAGCTCAGGCGGTGCATCTCCTGACCAGAGAAGTTTCTCTTCTCTGCCAGAGGTGGTTGCACCTCTCTGCCAGAGGTGGTTGCACCTCTCTGCCAGAGGTGGTTGCACCACTCTGCCAGAGCTCGAAGACCGAGCTCAGGCGGTGCATCTCCTGTCCAGAGAAGTTGCAGCTCTCTGCTAGAGCTCGAAGACCGAGCTCGGTGGTTGCATCGCCTGCCAGAGCTCGGAACTTGAGCTCTGGCGGTGCTACCTCTCGACAGAGGAGGTTGCACCGCCCAGTCTCGCTTGGAGACTGAGCCCTGGGCGGTTGCACCTCTTGGCTGGGGCGGTTGCACCGCCCAGTCTCGCTGGGAGACTTAGCCTGGGCGGTGGCACCTCCCTGCCTGGGCGGTTGCACCTCCCACAGCTACTTGGGTTCGAATGGGTTGAACCATTCGACCCAACTTGAGTTCTTCAGGGGCCCAATTGCCCCAGGATTAAGCTAATGGGATCACCTCCCATTTCTAACTTAATCACCGTGCTAACTACGATTAAATCTAAGACAATTTCTGCAGCTTTGCTTCGGTACGTCAATCGCTTCTTCCGGCGAGTTTCCGGCGAACTTCCGTCGATCATCCGATGAACCCTCGGTGATGCTTCTGCGGACTTCCGGCAAACTCCTGGACTTTGCGACGATCCACTTGGCGAGTTCCGACGAGCTTCGCTTGGCAAGCTTCTGGACTTCTCGGATCTGTTCTCGCAGAACCTCCGACGACCGTCCGTACTTCCGTCGAACTCTCGAACTCCCAACGTGATCATGAACTTGACTCCGGCGCAACTCCTGCTGCTTGTCTATCTTTCATCGTAGTTAATCCTGCACACTTAAAACAAAACTTCGATCGAGACAATTAATCCTAAGCAATTAACCAAGTTGTCCGGCATGTCATTGGTCCCTCGACGCTTCGTCTGATTCTTCGGCGCATCGTCCTCTCCTGCGGCCTATTGCCCAATCGGCCAGTTGACTCCGCAACTCCGATATCCTTGGCACAATACCCGCTCTACTTGGCTCGATGCCCGAGTCCACGGCCCGAAGCCTTCTGTCGATACGTCGACCGATCCACCGGCCCGACGTCCAATCTTCTGACATGTTCCTCCGGCACAACATGATTTTCCTGCTTTAATTGTCTCATCCTGATCAAAGCATCCTGCATCACTCAAAACGCAGATTAAATCATAAAC
Source organism: Musa acuminata AAA Group (assembly GCF_036884655.1). Classification (NCBI taxonomy): domain Eukaryota; kingdom Viridiplantae; phylum Streptophyta; class Magnoliopsida; order Zingiberales; family Musaceae; genus Musa; species Musa acuminata. The sequence goes on along the minus strand of NC_088349.1, from coordinate 44,570,521 downwards.
ATATATCAAGTAGTTTTATCATCAAAATACGAGATTCAACAGTACCGCCCCTGTCAGGTAGTGGTACTGCCTGAGCTCAGTCTCTAAGAGGTAATATCGCCTAGTTATGGCAGTATACCGCCAGGACCTTGAAAATCCGAGAGATGACATTTTTAAATTCTAAATTTAAACCAATTTGGGGCCTATATAAATCCCACCCTTTCCTGCATGAAGGGGCACCGAAAATCCAATCTTACTTTATGATTTTTAGAGTTAAAAAATGTTGTATAAGCTAAAAGTTCTCCTCCCTCTTTTCTTCCAAGTTTCGATCATTCAAGAGAGGAGTGAAAATTCTGTAAGGGTTGTCTCCTAAGCCCGTCAAAATGAGTGAAATTGTAAAAGGGTGGTTAGCCTTCGCCTACTAAAGGAAGGCCTCTAGTGGACGTCGGTGACCTTATCGGAGGAGGAAGCCAAAAGTGGATGTAGGTTAAGATTGACCGAACCACTCTAAAATTATGGTGCTCTTTGGTTTGCATTTGTTCTTGTTGCTTACCTTACTGCAAACCTCCATATGTGCTTTACTTCCTCATTACTTTTATTGCACTCCTTTACGAACTCGCTTTCAAGTTAAGTTTTCGAAAATAGTTTTACGTCGGAAACAATTTCATCGTACGAACATCGTTTTAAATCGTCGAAAGTTTTTCGCTGCACTAATTCACCACCGCCCCCGCCCACCCCCCCCTCCTCTTAGTGCTCTTGATCCTAACATAATATTCTTTCATTTAATCAAAATAAATATAGTTATGAATAATTCTCTCTAAATCAATTAGAGGATTCGAAATATCATCGAAAAATAATGTTTAGTCTTGTAATAAACTAAAAAATATATAATAATGGTAATAATAAACTAAAAAATCATAAATTTTAAGCCAGAATAAACCATTCAATCTCCGACTCTATTTTTTTTGTCTCATATATTTCCTGAATAATGAATGAGTTTCATTTATTTAAACTCTACTGGATGTTGAATCATTCAATCGTCCATAAATAAATGACTAAGGCATCATCCAATGCCTATTGGTGCCTTCTTCCATTAGAGAGGTGGAAGAACCATCAAATTAACTCATGGAAGTCTCCAAAAGAGATCTCACACCGTCAAGCTTATTAATTGAAGTAGAATTTCTCTCCTCATAAGGTTTGTAAATTTGAAGTATAAAGATGATGGTAACATTGTTGAGCATATAAGCCTATTTCAGAGTCTTGCAAACAAGCTTGTTGCTATGAAAATGAATATAGATGATGAGATGCAAGGATTATTATTTCCCAGCTCTTTACTAGAAAGTTGGGAAACATATGTTGTGACAATTTGTAACTCCACGCCAGAGAAGACTCTAACTATAGATATGGTTAAAGACAGTTTACTATATGAAGATGCTAGAAGGAAAGAATATGGTGAATCTTCTTCTGGTGCATTTGTTACTGAAAAACAAGAAAGACGTGGAAGAAGTCATAATAGAAATCCATATGGTTATAAAGGAAGATCCAAGTCTAGAAGAGATATCAAATGTTTCCACTGTAACAGGTCAGGTCATATGAAGAAAGAATGTAGGATTTGGAAGCGAGAACAGAATGAAAGGAAGAAAAATGAGAAAGAGACCAATACAGTTGCTACTGAAGGTAATATCATTATTATTTATGATGACAGTTGTGTCAACCCTACAGCTCAGGATAGTAACTAGGTAATTGACTCTGGTGCTTCATTTCATGTTACTTATTATGGTGATTTCTTCATATCTTACACTACTGGTGATTTTGGTAATGTCAGAATGGAAAATAGTAGTACATTTAAGATTGTAGGTGTTGGAGATATTTGCTTCGAGACATGTATTGAGATCAAATTGATACTCAAATATGTTAGGCATGTTCTAGATATTCGTCTTAACTTGATATCTACAGGAAAACATGATGATGAGAGATTTATACACTATTTTGGTGAAAGCAAATAGAAACTCACTAAAGGTTCTCTAATTGTAGCAAGAGGAAAGAAGCTTAACTCTTTTTATGTCATGGAAGCTAAGCTACACAAAGAAGTGATCAATGCAATTCAAAAGGGTGAAAGTATAGATCTTTGGCACAAGAGACTTGGTCATATCAACGAGAAGGGACTTCAAACTCTTGCTAGAAAGCAGTTCTTGCTAGTTATCGGTGCCGAGCAAGCCAATCACGTGAGTGATGGCACGTATGACTTGACATAGAATCTTTTTACTTATTATATTTTGGCATTTATCACTTTATATTGACTATTACATATATGCATGTATATATTGTGATATTCTTAGATCTGTGCAATGGGAATCGGATCGTGAGGAGATCACGATAATAAGACTAATTCGCCGTTAAACACAGATCCTAAATAATCCTAGTCATAGGTAACTCGAGAGGGACATCGAGATAACTGAATAGATTGGTGTGCTATATACCCGTCTATATGATGGATGTAGCTGATCTCATAGCTGCTCATGTGGGGACACTAGGGATACAGTACAGGTGCTTATTGGAGAATGAGTTCACTGATTGATCCGCTTACAGAATACTATATGGTTGATGATGCCTTATTGTCATATAGCGATTTCGTAGTCCCAACAATGTATTTGGTCCTTAGACTTGAGACACTAAGAATATCCTATATGAGTGCTTCATTCTTTGATACTGGACTTATAGGTTTGGATGTCCTAGATCCAGTACAGCTGGTCATTGGGAGTGATAGTCGACCTTACGAGGGCTATTGAGTGTCGATAGAGGATCATCCACTCTCGGCATCATGAGAGGAATATCTCATGTATTCTTGCTTAGACAAATCTCTGGCCAGGGTTATTCGGATTGAGAGAGAAAGAGTTCTCCGAGAGAATCCGATTAGAGCGAGACTCGATTTGAAACCGTATGGGTCTGATAGCACCATGCCTGGTATACGGTCTCTGGGATATTAGATGGATGAGGGACTATAGGTATACGGTAACTAAAGACAGACAGGTTCAATGGATTGGATTCCCCTATATCGTCTAGGGCCTACAGCGTAGTTGCCTAGTACATCCGTAGTCGATGAGTCGAATGAATTATTATGGAGATAATAATTCACTGAGCCAGAAGAAGTTCTGACAGGTATGACTCACGGTCAGCTCTCTATTGGGCCTAGAGGGTCACATATATATGGTAGGCATTACGATGAGTAGAGGTTTGGATATGAGATATTCGCTGGAGCCCCTGTCTTATTAGATATCCAATAATCCCCTGAATTATTGGATCATATGGATGAGAACCAATAAAGAGCCCATAAGAGATTATTGGATATTGATCCACTAATCTAAGAGGCTTGGGTAATTGGATGCAGATCCAATATCCAATAGGGGAGCATCCATTAGGGTTTGACATGGGACCTCTATAAATAAGAGAGATTCAGTGGTTCATAGGTTAGAGCTTTTGCTTGCCTCTCATATTCTCCTCCCCTTCTCTACCTCAGAGCAGGCTTGGAGTTTTGAGGAGTGACGTCGCAACACTACTATGTAGATCACCGCTAGAGGCTAGAGAAGAGAACTCTTGACCTCCTTCACCCTCTCCTAGAGCATGGAAACAGAGATATACGATCTCCCTAAGAAACACAATCTATTTTATACATGGTTTGTTTCACAAATTTTTGTGCACCAATCTTCGTACGACGATGAACATCTCTTTGGAAATAGGAGATTTTATTTTTTTTGTTCTTCTGCTATGCATGTGATATTGCCCCCAAGATTTTCCAACAGTGGTATCAAAGCCAAGCTGTTCGTGCGATAGATTGGTTTTGAACTGAGTGTGTTGTGTTTTGGAGAAACTTTTGACGTCAAAATTGTTGACGCAAAAGCAAGGAAGCACAGCAATAGTTGCTGCCCTCGATCTATGTGTCTGCAGCCACCTACAGCAGCAGCCGCAGCAAGGCGACACAGCACCGGTGTATATGCAAGCACTATGCCTACAGTAGTCGGCCGGCAGCCTGCTTGCAGCAGGCTTGCGGCTGGCGAGGCTGGCAGCCCACGAGCAGAGGCGCCACGGGGCAGTGGCGCTTGCGGCCACTTCTCCCGTGGGATGAGGCGTCACTGCTCCCGCAGGCAAAACCCCCCTATAGGGGGGTCGCCCGACGGGGTAGAACCGCCCGCAGAGGCGGCGTCGCCCACCTACAGGGGCAACGCTCCTGCCCTCCACCGCACTTGGTGGCGGCTGCAGTAGGGGAAAGGGGCTTAGGGATTTCTGGGAAAAGATAGTTTTGCCCCTCGGAATTGAAAAAATTCCAATTCTATCCTTTTGTCTAAATTATGAAAATACCCCCTTAGAATTCAAAAAATTTCCTATATGTCCATGATTTCAAAAATATTAATTAATTAAAAAGTTTAATTGATTATTATTTTTATTATTATCTAGTAGTCCTACATGATGATGATTTATACAGGTGATGTATGATGTGTGGATGAATGATCATGAACCGTGTGATGTGTGTACTTGTGATTATTATTATTGGGACCTGCAAGCCTCCAGTATATTTTTCGTTTATTGTCGAGTCTATATGTCTATGATTAAGTTGTAATCACATGAGGAGGCATAGTTGGAGCGTGGATGTGATAGCGGGACCCATGAGACGAACGATCGCGATGCATGGAGATACATCGAGATGTTGACGGAACCGACGAGGATGAGATGGACGATCACAGGGCATGGAGATATACCATTGTACACATAGATCTTGATGTGAGTGATTAGGCCTACTGGCTCGGGCCTGATCACATTAGATTGCGATCCATGATCATCTGGTGTGATTGCTTATACATATACTAGATATGTATATATATTTGCATGTGATTTAGATATATTTTAAATATGTATATATGTGACATGTCATATTAAGATACCAAATCATAGAAACCCCTCTCTTGATAATATTAAGTCGGTAAATGTAAGACAATTAGATTGATCCACGTGGCCTTGCATCGTTATAAGTAGGAATTGATTTCCGATATAGGTTGAGTTGGTCGAGTCCCTCGAGGCTCACCTATATCGCGATTCACTATCTTTCCTACAACATAGAGATGTCATCAGTGACCTGAGGGCATGGTATGCTTGGTCGAGTCCCTTGAGGGTATATCATCGAATCAGACTCATCTTATAACGATAGTGTTGACTTAACCGAGCATCATTGTTGGTCGAGTCCCTCGAGATCATGGTGATTCGAAGGTCGAATAGGATAGGAATCACAAGGAGTTGTGATCAACAAGAGTTGCCTACCTTTTGGGCTTAGTGTGATTAGTCGAGTCCCTCGAGGTTACACTAAGACATTGATTGGATCCTGATCTCCACTAGAAGTATACCGGAGACTTTCGTTTCATGTGCTAAGGGTATCACATAACTCGCTAGTAAAATAGTGGGAGCATATTAAGATAGAAGTTCATATCTTGATTGTTTATTTTTACAAAATCTGCATATTATTTATTTCTACTTCATCTTTATTTTCAAAAAATATCGCTTTCAAATCCCTTACGTGGTATACTTGATATCAACTGCCTCACTAGTTCAAATTATACGGATTGGCTCCACAACTTGAGAATTATTCTCACGGCGGAGAAAATCGTGTATGTCCTTGGTATGGTGATGCTTACGCCTGAGGAAGGGGCAAACGAGGATGAGATCACTCACTATGTGAAGTACATTGATGGCTCTACTCTTGCTCAGTGTTACATGTTAGGCTCTATGACTCCTAAGTTACAGAGACAACATGAAAAGATGGATGCCAGATCCATTCTCCTATAGGTTCGTAAATTGTTTGAGGAACAAGGATGGACTCAACAATATGAGATATCCAAGGGCCTCTTCCACACTAGGATGATTGAGGGGACACCGGTTCAGAACCATATACTAAAGATGATTGAGTGAATAGAGAAACTCATAGGTCTAGGAATGGTCCTAGAGGATAACTTGTGTGTGGACTTATGCTTCAGTCCCTACCAGATTCCTTTTCATAATTCATAATGAATTTTAATATGAACAAGCTTGAGGTGACTCTCCCTCCTTAATATGTTGAGGGAGGTAGAGAGCACTATCAAAAAGGAGAAGCCAGTTCTCTACACTGGTGAGAACAGAAAGAAAAGGAAAGCAGAAAAGTCTCTTAAGAAGGGCAAGGGCAATGACAGATCAGGTAAAGCAAAGGTTGCTAAGAAAGACTCGGTAAAGGACAAAGGTCAATGCTTCCACTATAGCAAAGATGGGCACTAGAAGAGGAACTGCAAAGAGTACCTTGCAGAGAGAGTGAAACAGAAGTTTGGAGAAGCTTCAGGTACATTCATGATCAATCTCCAATTGTCAGATTTTTGTGATAATGCATTGGTATTTAATACTAGTATTGCTCATCATATCTGCAATTTGTTATTGATTCTTGCAAAGTCGAAGAGATTGGCTAGAGGAATAATACATAATGGTTTGTTTATACAAGACACTACTCCACATATCATGAATGTAAGTGTGTCCAAGAGGAAATGAGATGAGGTAAATAGTGTATACCTGTGGTATTGTAGGCTAGGTCACATCCATGAGAGAACGATTTAAAAGTTGCTAAAGGATGGATATCTAGATCCATTTGATTATAAGTCATATGCAACTCATGCCATTGGTGGTTACTCCTACTTCATTACCTTTAGTGATAATTTCTCAAGGTATGGATATGTACTTAATAAAGTACAAGTCTGAGGCCTTTAAGAAATTCAGAGAGTATAAAAATAAAGTGGAGAACTAGATTGGAAAGAGTATCAAGACTCTTCAATCAGATCGAGAAGGTGAGTACTTAAGTACAAATTTTACTCAATTCCTCAAGGACCATGGGATATTATCCCAATGAACACCTCCTTATACACCTCAGCTCAATGGTGTGTCTGAAATGAGAAATCGTACGCTATTAGACATGGTACGGTCCATGATGAGTTTCGTTGACCTACACATCTTATTCTAGGGATATACCCTAGAGACTGCAGCTTACCTTTTGAACAGAGTTCCAAGTAAGTCGGTAGTGTCTACACCATATGAGATATGGAAAGGGAAGAAGTCTGATCTTTATTGAATCTCATATTTTGATGATAAAACCAATTGATAATTATGTTTATGTTTTAATCTACGTTTTGAGTGACGCAGGATGCTTCGATCAGGATGAGACAATTAAAGTAGGAAAAATCATGTTGTGCCGGAGGAACATGTCAGAAGATTAGACGTCGGGCCGATGGATCGGTCGACGTATTGATAGAAGGCTTTGGGCCATGGACTTGGGCATCGGGCCAAGAAGAGCGGGTATTGTGCCAAGGATATCAGAGTTGCGGAGTCAACTAGCCGATTAGGCAATAGGCCACAGGAGAGGACGATACGCCGAAGAATCGGACGAAGCATCGAGGGACCAATGACATACCGGACAACTTGGTTAATTGCTTAGGAATAATTGTCTCGATCGAAGTTTTGTTTTAAGTGTGCAGGATTAACTATGATGGAAGTAAGACATGCAGCAAGAGTTGCTTCGGAGTCAAGACTATGATCACGTTGGGAGTTCAAGAGCTCGACAGAAGTCCGGACGATCGTCGGAGGTTCTACGGGAACAAATCCGAGAAGCCCAAGAGCTTGCCAAAAGAAGCTCGTCGGAACTCGCCAAGTGGATCGTCGCAAGTCCAGGAGTTTGCCGGAAGTCCGTAGGAGCATCATCGAGGGTTCATCGAATGATCGACGGAAGTTTGCTGGAAGCTTGCCGGAAGAAGCGATTGACACACCGGAGCAAGTTGCAGTAAATGTCTTAAGAAATTCGTAGTTAGCACGATGATTAAGTTAGAAATGGGAGGTGATCCCATTAACTTAATCTTGGGGCAATTGGGCCCTTGAAAGACCCAAATTGGGCTAAATGGATCAGCTCATTCGGACCCAGATTTCTTGGCCAGAGGTGGCACCGCTTGGGTCGGCGGTGGCACCGCCTAAAGCTCAGTCTCCGAGCGAGACTGGGCGGTGCAACTGCCCCTAATAGGCGGTGGAACCACCTAAGCTCGATCTCCGAGCTTTGGCTGGGCAGTGCAACCGCCCTAGTCAGGCGGTGCCACCGCCTGAACTTAGTCTCCGAGCTCTGGCAGGAGGTGCAACCGCCCTTGACAAGCGGTGGCATCGCCTAGAGGCTCAGTCTTCGAGCTCTGCCAGGCGGTGCAACCACCAGACCTTAGAATTCTAGGAGATGACAGTTTTGAGCTCCAAATTCAAACTGGTTTGGAGCCTATAAATACCCCTCCAATCCCTGGGTAAAATATACAAGCACAGAGAGCAAAAAAGGAAAGAAAAGCTATAGAAATCAGTTGAGAAATCCCTCCTCTAGCTTAAGTGTTAGAATTATGTTTAAGAGAGGAGAGTGAGTGCTTGTAAGGGTTGTCTCCTAAACCCAGTAAAAGGAGAAGAGTGGTGTAAGAAGGAGGTTGATCTTCGCCTAGTAAAGGAAGATCGTTAGTGGATGCCGGTGGCCTCGATGGAAGAGGAATCGGATGAGTGGATGTAGGTCACGATTGACCGAACCACTATAAACTCCCGTCTTCTCTGGTTTGCATTTTATCTCATGCTATTACCTTACTGCAAACCCCTTCAATAGCTTACTGCCTTCAATACATTTACGTATGCTTTCAAGCTAAGTTTCTAAAATTGGTTTTACGTCAGAAACGATTTTTATCGTACGAGAGATTTGACGAAGTTGACGTTTTTATCCGCTGCACTAATTCACCCTCCTCCCCTCCCCCCCCCCTCTTAGTGCCCTTGATCCTAACAATTGGTATCAAAGCCCAGTATTTCTCATTTCGGATTTACACCACAGAGAAATGGCTCTTCATGGCTTTAAAGTGGGTTTTACGGTTGTTCGTCCACCGTTGTTTAATGGATTGGACTACACTTATTGGAAAACTCGAATGAGAGTTTTCTTGATTTATATGAATTTGGATTTATAGAATATTGTTGAAAATGGTTTTCAACTTTTCTCTAAACCGATGAACGAATGGTCGGTTTTGGAGAAGAAGTATTTTTCTTTAAAAGCAAAGGCTATTAATGCCTTATTTTGTGCACTTGACAAAAATGAATTTAATCGCGTTTCGATGTGTGATTTGGCTTTTGATATTTAGAGAACTCTTGAGGTCACTCATGAAGGCACTAGCCGAGTGAAAGAGTCCAAAATCAACATTTTCGTGCATTCTTACGAACTTTTTCGAATGAAGCCGAGTGAAACCATTGTTGACATGTACACCCATTTCACGGATGTCGTTAATGGTTTAAAAGCTCTTGGCAAATGTTTCTCGAATTTTGAACTTGTTAGTAAAGTTTTACGATCACTTTCAAAAGTTTGGGAATCAAAAGTAACGACAATATAAGAAACAAAAAATTTAAATATTTTTCCACTTGAAGAACTTATTGGCTCATTGATGACATATGAAATGGTGCGCAATGCATATGATAAATATGATGAACAAAACAACCTTCCAAAGAACAGGAAGGATTTGGAACTCCGGACAAATGAATACCACTTGAGCGATGACTTAAGTGATGAGGACAATGATGAACTTGAACTTCGAACACTAAATCTTAATAAGTTTATTAAATAAAAATCTAAAATAAATAATGAACTTGAACGGAGGAAGAGGTCAAAGAAGAAGAACACAAAGTGGGATGAATCGAGCTCCTTCGAAGACGAGAAGAAAATCAACAAAAGCGAGGCAGCAAACTATGCCTTAACAGCCTTTGACGTTGAGGTAATTAAAATGCCTTTGGTTTATTTTGAAATTACTTGATACTTTCCATGATGCATTTTCTTTTTTATTTAGTTTAGAAAATTTATTTATTTTTAATTGCATAATGTAATGAAAATGCAAAAAAAATTAGGAATCATGCTTATCCTTCTAAGTAATATTTGAAAATGATCATGAAAATTATATAAAAATATAATAAAATATTAATCTAATGCTTGCACAACAAATATGATTAATTCTATGTATGTACTTGAGAAGCAAAAATGTATATCTAAATGATTTTCATATTGTCTTCCGATTTTAAAAATGATGTATGACTATAATGAACTTGATTAAAAATGCCTTATGAAATCGTGCTACTTGTGGTTAAGAATTAATAATGTGTATCATGTTGATTTCCATTATTGTCTCTCGATTTTGATTAAATGAAATCATGTTTTTTGGTATTCACATGTTTAAATCTTTCATGATATAATCCTTATGCAATTCCTTATATTCATGAAATGTTAATCTCATCACCCAACTAATTCTTCTTGATATGCTTTATGTGATGATATGAATGCATGAAATATTCATAAATTTGTAATGATGCATGCAATACTTATGATAATGACGTACATGATGTATTGTATATGATGTGTATCATGAATGCTTTAAATGATGAATGTTTGATATCATGATCAACATATTGATAAATGCTTACAAATTTTAATGCTTGAATATCATGTATGATATGCTCATAATGATGATTGATTTATTTATATCATGCATGAAAAATGAAATGTATGGTTTTAAAAATATGCATGTTTTAATTTAAAAATATAATGATAAAATTGATACCTACCTTTGTCATGATTAAAAAATTGATGCAAAGGGTCTTCCCTTCTTTTTGATATTGACAAACGGGGAGAAATACCGCTAGCTTATCTTGCAAAATTTAGAAACATGCACTTTGCAAAGGAAGCAAATATTTGCTAGCTTACATATTGCAAGGAAAAGAACTTAACATCTTAAGAAACAAAAAATACAAAAGTGCTATCTTGCCTATCTCAAGAAGCAAAACATGCTAACTTGCGCATCTAGCAAAGTTGACAAAATTTACATATTTCAAGAAGCAAGAGTTGCCTTCTTGAACATCTCTAATTTGCTAGCTTGCATGATGTAGAACTTGCTATCTTGAACATTACTAAAAGTGCTATCTTGTATGCTATAAAACTTACATATCTAAACCTTGTTAGCTTGAATGTTCTAAGCATGATGTAATACTTGCTAAATTTTCTAGCTTCAAAATTGTATGATGATAAACTTTGATACTATGTTTTTGATGCAATGAGTTGAACGTATAAAACAAACACTTGATTGTTGTACTTCTCCTTTTTGTTGATGACAAAGGTGGAGAAGTATGTTGATGACATGACATGTTATGCATAAGTTTATGCATAAGTTCATGATGACGTGTTGCAAGTATTCATGATGAATATTGCAATGACTTGAATTCAGTTTGAATTCAAGGTTATATCAATATGGCATATTGATAGGGGGAGTTTGTTTAAACTCCGAGAGTTAAGTTTAACTCCATCATCAATTGGTTGTCATCATAAAAAATGGGGAGATTGTTGAATCTCGTATTTTGATGATAAAACCAATTGATAATTGTGTTTATGTTTTAATATGCATTTTGAGTGATGCAGGATGCTTCGATCAGGATGAGACAATTAAAGCAGGAAAAATCATGTTGTGCCGGAGGAACATGTCAGAAGATTGGACGTTGGGCCGATGGATCGGTCGACGTATTGACAGAAGGCTTCGGGCCGTGGACTTGGGCATCAGGCCAAGAAGAGCGGGTATTGCACTAAGGATATCGGAGTTGCGGAGTCAACTGGCCGATTGGGCAATAGGCCGCAGGAGAGGACGATGCGCCGAAGAATCGGACGAAGCGTCGAGGGACCAATGACATACCGGATAACTTGGTTAATTGCTTAGAAATAATTATCTCAATCGAAGTTTTGTTTTAAGTGTGCAGGATTAACTATGATGGAAGTAAGACATGCAGTAGGATTTACGCCGGAGTCAAAACTATGATCACGTTGGGAGTTCGAGAGCTCGACGGAAGTTCGGACGGTCGTCGAAGGTTCTGCGGGAACAAATCCGAGAAGTCCAGGAGCTTGCAAAAAGAAGCTAGTCGGAACTCGCCAAGTGGATCATCGCAAGTCCAAGAGTTTGCCGGAAGTCCGCAGGAGCATCATCGAGGGTTCATCGGATGATCGACGGAAGTTTGCCGGAAGCTCGTCGGAAGAAGCGATTGACGCACCGGAGCAAGTTGCAGTAAATGTCTTAAGAAATTCGTAGTTAGCACGATGATTATTAAATAGATGAGGGACTATAGGTACATGGTAACTGAGGACAGATAGGTCTAATGGATTGGATTCCCCTGTATCATCTGGGGATTACGGTGTAGTGGCCTAGTACGTCTATAGTCGATGAGTTGAGTGAATTATTTTGGAGAAAATAATTCACTAAGCTAGAAGGAGTTTTAACAAGTATGACTCATGGCCAGTTCGATATTGGGCTTAGAAGGTCACACACATATGGTAGGCATTACAATAAGTAGAGGTTCGGATATAAGATATCCACCGGAGCCCTTGTCTTATTGGATATCTAATAAGCCCCTGAATTATTGGATCCTATAGATGAGATCCAATAAAGAGCCTATAAGAGATTATTGGATAGAGATCCACTAATCTAAGAGGATTGGGTAATTGGATACAGATATGATACCTAATAGGGGAGGATCCATTAGGGTTTGACAGGGGACCTCTATAAATAGGAGGGATTCAATGGTTTATAGGCTAGAGCCTTTACTTCCCTCTCCTATTCTCGTCCCCTTTTCTACCTCAGAACAGGTCTGGAGTTTTAAGGAGCGTCGTTGTAGCCCTACTGTGTGGATCACCGCTAGAGAGGAGGGCACTTGACCTCCTTCACCCTCTCCTAGAGATCTATAAGGAAATAGAAATATACGATCTCCCTAGGTAACATAATCTATTCTATACGTAGTTTGTTTCTGTTGGGAAATCATGGGGGGCGACATCATATGCGCAGCGGAAGAACAAGAAAACAAAAATCCCCGATTCCCAAAAAGATGTTCGTCGTCGTGCGAAGATTGGTGCGCAAAATCCGCAAAACACAAAACTGCGTATAGAGATTGTGTTACCTAGGGAGATCGTATATCCCTGTTTCCTTGCAGATCCTCAGGAGAGGGTGAAGGAGGTCAAGCGTCCTCCTCTCTAGCGGTGATCCACACAGCAGGGTTGCGACGACGCTCCTCAAAACTCCAGGCCTACTCTGAGGTGGAGAGGGAGAGGAGAATAGGAAGGGCAACCAAAGACTCTAGCCTATGAGGCTGTGAATCCCTCCTATTTATAGAGATCCCGTGTCAAAACCCTAATGGGTCCTTTCCCTAGTGGGTATTGGATCTGCATCCAATAAGACAAGGGCTCCGTCGGATATCTCATATCCGAACCTCTACTCATCGCAATGCCTACCATATGTGTGTGACCCTCTAGGCCCAATATCGAGCTGGCCGTGAGTCATACCTGTCAGAACTCCTTCTAACTAAGTGAATTATTATCTCTGTAATAATTCACTCGACTCATCGACTACGGAAGTACTAGGCCACTACGCCGTAGTCCCCAGACGATACAGGGGAATCCAATCCATTGGACCTGTCTGTCCTCAGTTACCATGTACCTATAGTCCCTCATCCATCTAATATCCCAGAGACCGTGTATCGAGCATGGTGCTGTCAGACCCATACGGTTTCTACTCGAGTCTCGCTCTAATCGGATTCTCCCGGAGAACTCTTTCTCTCTCAACCCGAATGACCCTGGCCAGGGATTTGTCTGAGCAAGAACACATGGGATATTCCTCTCATGATACCGAGAGTGGATGATCCTCTATCGACACTCAATAGCCCTCGTAAGGTCGACTACCACTCCCAATGACCAGCTGTACTAGATCTGGGAACAGCCAAACCTATAAGTCTGGTATCAAAGAGTGGAGCACTCATATAGGACATCCTTGGTGTCTCAAGTCTAAGAACCAGATACACCACTAGGACTACGGAATCGTTGTCTGACAATAAGGCATCATCAACCATCCAGCATTCCGTAAGCGGATCAATCAGTGAACTCATTCTCCAATGAGCACCTGTACTGTATCCCTAGTGTCCCTACACGAGCAGCTATGAGACCAGCTGCATCCATCATATGGACGGGTATACAGCACACCAGTCTATCCGGTTATCACGATGTCCCTCTCGAGTAACCTATGACCGGGATTATTTAGGATATGTGTTTAAAGGTGAATCGATCTCATTATCGTGATCTCATCACGATCCGATTCCCATTGCACAAATCCAAGGACATCACAATACATATGCATTTATGCAATAGTTATAAAGTGATATACGCCAAAAATATAATAAGCAAAAAGATTCTGTATCAAGTCACACGTGCCATCACTCACGTGATTGGCTTGCTGGGCACTTATGACTAGCAATCTCCCACTTGACCTAAAGCCAATCACCTATGTGTCTGATCCCCATCAAACCCCTGTGACGCTCAAAGACAATCTGAGACAATGGCTTTGTTAGTGGATCTGCAATGCTATCTTCGGATGGAACTCTTTCCACTGCTACATCTCCTCGGGTCACGATCTCTCTGATAAGGTGGAACCTCCTCAGAACATACTTAGATTTCTGATGAGACCTAGGTTCCTTCGCTTGAGCAATTGCCCCGTTGTTGTCGCAATATAGGGAAATCGGCTCCTCACTATCCGGCACGACTCCCAAATCTATGATGAACTTCTTCAACCAGACTCCCTCCTTTGCTGCATCTGATGCAGCAATGTACTCCGCCTCTGTGGTCGAGTCAGCAGTGGTATCTTGCTTGGAACTCTTCCAGCACACTGCTCCTCCATTCAAGGTGTACACATACCCTGAATTCGACTTGCTATCATCGACATCAGACTGAAAACTTGAGTCAGTGTAGCCTTCAACCTTAAGGCTATTACCTCCATATACTAGTAAAAGATCCTTAGTCCTTCTCAAGTACTTAAGGATACACTTTACTGCTTTCCAGTGCTCCAAGCCTGGATCCGCCTGATACCTGCTCGTGACACTCAGAGCATGCGCTATATCAGGCCTAGTACATAGCATGGCATACATGATAGACCCTATTGCTGAGGCATAAGGTATCATATCCATGTTCGCCCTTTCTTCTGGAGTCTTTGGGGACATACTCGTAGAAAGCGATATCCCATGTCTCATCGGTATGAGACCTCTTTTGGAATTTTCCATGCCAAACCTTTTGACAATAGTTTCTATGTACCTGGACTGGGACAAGCCAAGCATCCTTTTGGATCTATCTCTATAGATTCTAATCCCCAAGATATAAGATGCTTCTCCTAAGTCCTTCATGGAGAAGTGTCTAGATAACCAAGCCTTTATTGTAGATAGCATTCCTATGTCATTCCCAATGATGAGGATGTCATCCACATATAACACCAAAAAGCTAATAGCGCTCCCACTTACCTTTCTGTATACACAAGGCTCATCTTCGTTCTTAACGAAGTCATAAGATCTGATTGCCTCATCAAATCTTATGTTCCAACTTCGGGAAGCTTGCTTTAGTCCATAAATGGATCTAAGCAACCTACACACCTTATCTGGGCAGTTCTTGGACACGAATCCCTCAGGTTGCATCATATACACCTCCTCCTCCAGGTTCCCGTTGAGGAATGCGGTTTTCACATCCATCTGCCAGATCTCATAATCATAGTGTGCTGCAATAGCCAATAGAATTCTGATGGATTTTAGCATTGCTACGGGTGAGAAAGTTTCGTCGTAGTCAACACCTTGCCTTTGACGATACCCCTTAGCCACTAGCCTTGCTTTATAGGTCTCTACCTTTCCATCTACTCCGATCTTTTTCTTAAAGATCCACTTGCAACCGATGGGTACAATACCTTCGGGTGCATCAACTAGGTTCCAAACCTTATTTGAGTACATAGAATCCATCTCAGAATTCATGGCTTCTTTCCACTTCCCGGAGTCTATACTCATAATAGCCTCCTCGTAGGTCTGAGGATCAATATCCTCTACATCCTCTGCTCTAATATGTCCCACATATCTCTCAGGAGGATGGGATACTCTATCAGACCTGCGTAAAGTTGAAACTTGTGTATTAGATACCTGAACAGACTCGGGCTGTAGAGTGGTGCTTGAGCTTGGTTCTCCAACCTCGCTCAATTCTATCATTCTCCCACTGTCTCCGTCAAGAATGTGTTCCTTCTCAAGGAACACTGCTCTCTTAGCTACAAAGACCTTTTGGTCCTCGAGATGATAGAAGTAATACCCACAAGTTTCCTTGGGGTATCCCACAAATTTACATCGCCCTGTCCTTGATTCTAACTTATCGGGGTTGTGTCTTTTAACATGGGCAGAGCAGCCCCAAATCTTAACTACTTTAAGATCAGGCTTCTTCCCTTTCCATATCTCATATGGTGTAGACACCACCGACTTAGTTGGAACTCTGTTCAGAAGGTAAGCTGCGGTTTCTAGGGCATATCCCCAGAATGAGATGGGTAGGTTAGCGAAACTCATCATGGACCGTACCATATCTAATAATGTACGATTTCTCCTTTCAGAGACACCATTGAGCTGAGGTG
The DNA here is from genome assembly GCF_036884655.1 of Musa acuminata AAA Group. Lineage (NCBI taxonomy): Eukaryota > Viridiplantae > Streptophyta > Magnoliopsida > Zingiberales > Musaceae > Musa > Musa acuminata. The sequence continues at coordinate 44,553,998 of NC_088349.1, read as the reverse complement.
TATAAGGAGGTGTCCATTGGGATAATATCCCATGGTCCTTGAGGAAGTGAGTAAACTCTGTACTTAAGTACTCACCTCCTCGATCTGATCGAAGAGTTTTGATACTCTTTCCAGTCTGGTTTTCCACCTCATTCTTATACTCTCTGAATTTCTCAAAGGCCTCGGACTTGTACTTCATTAAGTACACATATCCATACCTTGAGAAATCATCAGTAAATGTAATGAAGTAGGAGTAACCTCCAATGGCATGAGTTGACATGGGTCCACATACATCACTATGTATGAGTTCCAACAACTCAGTGGCTCTCTCTCCAGTTCCACTAAATGGAGAGTTGGTCAGTTTTCCACGAATGCAAGGCTCACAAGTTGCATATGACACATAGTCGAATGGATCTAGATATCCATCATTTAGCAACTTTTGAATCCTTCTTTCATGGATGTGACCTAGCCTACAATGCCACAGGTATGCACTGTTCAACTCATCTCGTTTCCTTTTGGACATATTTACATTCATGATATGTGGAGTGGTGTCTAACATAAATAAACTATTATGCAATGTTCCTTTCGTGATGATCTTATCATCTAATAATATCGAACAACCATTGTTCTCAAAAACAAATTTATATCCACTAACTGTTAAACATGAAATGGAGATAATGTTTTTGATAATAGAAGGAACAAAATAACATGCATCTAATGCAATAAAAGCTCCACTAGGCAGATGTAGGGCGACCTCGCCAACATCTAATACAGCAACTTTTGCTCCATTACCCATCTTGAGGTCCATCTCGCCTCTCTCTAGTCTCCTAGGCCTTGCCAGAACCTGCAACGAATTACATATATGATAAGCACTACCGGTATCTAATACCCATGTGTTATCATAAGAGTCTGACAAATGGAGACCGATCATGAATGTACCTGAAGCTTCATCAAGCTTTTGTTTCGCCCTTTCTGCAAGGTACTCTTTGCAGTTTCTCTTCCAGTGCCCATCTTTACCACAGTGGAATCACTGGCCTTTGTCCTTTGTTGGGTCTTTCTTAGCAACCTTTGCTTTACCTTGTTTGCCCTTGCCCTTTCCCTTCTTAAGGGACCTTTCTGCTTTCCTTTTCTTTCTGGTCTCACCAGTGTAGAGAACTGGCTTCTCTTTCTTAATAGTACTCTCTGCCTCCCTCAACATATTGAGGAGCTCTGGGAGAGTCACCTCAAGCTTGTTCATATTAAAGTTCATTATGAACTGTGAAAAGGAATCTGGTAGGGACTGAAGCACAATGTCCACACACAAGTTATCCTCTAGGACCATTCCTAGACCTGTGAGTTTCTCTATCCACTCAATCATCTTTAGGACATGGTTCTGAACCGGTGTCCCCTCAGTCATCCTAGCGCGGAAAAGGCTCTTGGATATCTCATATCGTTGAGTCCTTCCCTGTTCCTCAAACAATTTACGGACATGTAGGAGAATGGATCTGGCATCCATCTTTTCATGTTGTCTCTGTAACTCTGGAGTCATAGAGCCCAACATATAGCACTGAGCAAGAGTGGAGTCATCAATGTACTTCACGTAGCGAGCGATCTCATCCTCGCTTGCCCCTTCTTCGGGCGTAGGCATCACTGTATCAAGGACGTACACGATTTTCTCCGCTGTAAGAACAATTCTCAAGTTACGGAGCCAATCCGTATAATTTGGACCAGTGAGGCGGTTGACATCAAGTATGCCACGTAAGGGATTTGAAAGTGACATTTTCTGAAAATAAAGATGTAGCAAAAATGAATAACATACAGATTTTGCAAGAAATAAACTATCAAGATATGGACTTCTATCTTAATATGCTCCCACTATTTTACTAACGAGTCACGCGACACCCTCAGCACGTGAAACGGAAGTCTCCGGCAGACTTCTAGTGGGGATCAGGATCCAATCAGCGTCTTAGTGTAACCTCGAGGGACTCGACCAATCACACTAAGCCTAAAAGGTAGACAACTCTTGCCGATCACAACTCCTTGTGATTCCCATCCTGTTCGGCCTCCGAATCACCATGGCCTCGAGGGACTCGACCAACCATGATGCTCGGTTAAGTCAACACCTTCGTTACAAGATGAGTCTGATTTGATGATATACCCTCGAGGGACTCGACCAAGCATATAATGCCCTCAGGTCACCGGTGACATCTCTATGTCGTAAGCAAGATAGCGAATCGCGATATAGGTGAGTCTCGAGGGACTCGACCAACTCAACCTACACCGGGATTCGGTTCCTACTCATAACGATGGAAGGCCACGTGGGTCAATCTAATTGCCTCACGTTTACCGACTTAATATTATCGAGAGATGTTTCTATGATTTGGTCTCCTATTATGACATGTCACACATGTACATATTTAATATATATCTACATCGCATGCAAATATATATACATATCTAGTATGTGTATAAGCAATCACACCAGATGATCATGGACCACAACCTAATATGATTAGGCCCGAGCCAGTAGGCCTAATCACTCACATCAAGATCTATGTGTGCAACGGTGCATCTCCATACCTTGTGATCGTCCATCTCGTCCTCGTTGGTTCCGTCGACATCTTGATGCATCTTCATGCATCACGATCGTCCGTCTCGTGGGTCCCGCTATGGCTTCCACGCTCCCGCTGTGCCTCCTCATGTGATTACAACTTAATCATAGGCACGCAGGCCCGACAATAAACGAGAAATATAATGGAGGTTCGCAGACCTCAATAATAATAATCACAAGTACACACATCACACGGTCCATGATCATCCGTCCACTCATCATACATCACATGTATAAATAATCGTCATTATGTAGGACTACTAGATAATAAAAATAATAATCAACTAAACCTTTTAATTAATTAATATTTTCTGAAATCAGGGATATATAGGGAATTTCTCAATTCCTAAGGGTATTTTCGTAATTTGGACAAAAGACAAAAACTGGAATTTCTCAAATTCCGAGGGGCAAAACTGTCTTTTGCGCAGAAAACCCTAATACCCTTTCCCCTTTTCGCTGCTGCGCCGCCGCCGCCGCCACCCTGCTGGCGGCGGCCTGTGCGGCGAGGGCGAGGGCACTGCCCTCGCCTGCAGGTGGTACGCCCGCTGGGGTCGCTGCCGCTGCAGGTGGGCGCCCCCGCGGGCGCCGCCGCCTTCGCGGGCGGATCTGCCCGCGAGTCAGCGCCCGCAGGTGGTGCTGTCTCGCTGGCGGCCGCCCCTGCGGGGTTTTTGCCCGTGGGAGCAGCGGCCACAGGCGCCGCTGCCCTACGGTGCCTCAGCCCGCGCTGCTGCCCCGCGGCGCCTCTGCCCGCGGGCTCAGTGGCCGCAGGCGCTTCTACCGAGCGGGCTCCCAGCCCCGCCGGCCGCAAGCCTGCTGCAAGCAGATCGCCGGCCGGCTACTGCAGGCACAGCGCTTGCGCATGCGCCGGCGCTGTGCTGCCTGGCTGCGGCTGCGGCTGGCTGCAGGCATGTAGATCGAGGGCAGCAACTGTTGCTGCCCTTCCTTGCTTTTGCGTCAACGATTTTGACGTCAATATTCTTCCTAAACACAACACACGCAGTTCAAAAACCAATCATTCGCACGAACAACCTGGCTCTGATACCACTGTTGGGAAATCATGGGGGGCGACATCATATGCGCAGCGGAAGAACAAGAAAACAAAAATCCCCGATTCCCAAAAAGATGTTCGTCGTCGTGCGAAGATTGGTGCGCAAAATCCGCAAAACACAAAACTGCGTATAGAGATTGTGTTACCTAGGGAGATCGTATATCCCTGTTTCCTTGCAGATCCTCAGGAGAGGGTGAAGGAGGTCAAGCGTCCTCCTCTCTAGCGGTGATCCACACAGCAGGGTTGCGACGACGCTCCTCAAAACTCTAGGCCTACTCTGAGGTGGAGAGGGAGAGGAGAATAGGAAGGGCAAGCAAAGACTCTAGCCTATGAGGCTGTGAATCCCTCCTATTTATAGAGATCCCGTGTCAAAACCCTAATGGGTCCTTTCCCTAGTGGGTATTGGATCTGCATCCAATAAGACAAGGGCTCCGTCGGATATCTCATATCCGAACCTCTACTCATCGCAATGCCTACCATATGTGTGTGACCCTCTAGGCCCAATATCGAGCTGGCCGTGAGTCATACCTGTCAGAACTCCTTCTAACTAAGTGAATTATTATCTCTGTAATAATTCACTCGACTCATCGACTACGGAAGTACTAGGCCACTACGCCGTAGTCCCCAGACGATACAGGGGAATCCAATCCATTGGACCTGTCTGTCCTCAGTTACCATGTACCTATAGTCCCTCATCCATCTAATATCCCAAAGACCGTATATCGAGCATGGTGCTGTCAGACCCATACGGTTTCTACTCGAGTCTCGCTCTAATCGGATTCTCCCGGAGAACTCTTTCTCTCTCAACCCGAATGACCCTGGCCAGGGATTTGTCTGAGCAAGAACACATGGGATATTCCTCTCATGATACCGAGAGTGGATGATCCTCTAACGACACTCAATAGCCCTCGTAAGGTCGACTACCACTCCCAATGACCAGCTGTACTAGATTTGGGAGTAGCCAAACCTATAAGTCTGGTATCAAAGAGTGGAGCACTCATACAGGACATCCTTGGTGTCTCAAGTCTAAGAACCAGATACACCACTAGGACTACGGAATCGTTGTCTGACAATAAGGCATCATCAACCATCCAGCATTCCGTAAGCGGATCAATCAGTGAACTCATTCTCCAATGAGCACCTGTACTGTATCCCTAGTGTCCCTACACGAGCAGCTATGAGACCAGCTGCATCCATCATATGGATGGGTATACAGCACACCAGTCTATCCGGTTATCACGATGTCCCTCTCGAGTAACCTATGACCGGGATTATTTAGGATATGTGTTTAAAGGTGAATCGATCTCATTATCGTGATCTCATCACGATCCGATTCCCATTGCACAAATCCAAGGACATCACAATACATATGCATTTATGCAATAGTTATAAAGTGATATACGCCAAAAATATAATAAGCAAAAAGATTCTGTATCAAGTCACACGTGCCATCACTCACGTGATTGGCTTGCTGGGCACTTATGACTAGCAGTTTCATGGATTTTTGTGCACCAATTTTCGTACGACGATGAATATCTCTTTAGAAATAGGGGATTTTATTTTTTGTTCTTTCACTGTACATGTGATGTCACCCCTAAGATTTCCCAATATTTTTTACTAGAGTTGCAAGGTACGTCTCTTAAATCTTGTGATCATTGCTTAGTTGGAAAAACACGTAGAGTTGCATTTCATACATATCCATCATCTAGAAAATTAGATATTATTGATTTGATTCATACTGATGTCTATACAATGCAAACTAGAACTGTTGGAGGTGCTCTTTATTTTGTTACTTTTATTGATGATTATTTTAGAAAAATATAGGCTTTTGCTTTGAAATCTAAAGACTAGGTATTCGATGTTTTCGAAGAGTTTCATGTTAGTATTGAAAGAGAAACTGGCAGAAAGCTAAAGTGTGTTTGATGGCGAGTACAGGGGTCCTTTTGATAATTATTACACGTTCCATGGTATCAAACTTCAGAAAATAGTCCCTAAAACTTCTCAGCAGAATGATGTGGCAGAAAGGATGAACAGAACCATTGAAGAAAGGATTAGGTGTATGTTTTCCCATGCTAAGTTACCTAAGTCATTTTGGGGGAGGCTATGAGAACTACAATTGACCTGATAAATCTTTTTCCATCAATTCCTTTGAAAGGTGATGTTCTAGAGAGAGTATTAAAAGGAAAAAATATATCTTATAATCACTTGAGTCTTTGGGTGTAAAGCATTTGTTCATATTCCCAAAGATGAGAGGTCCAAACTTGATGATAAGGCAAAAACATGTATCTTCTTGGGATATGGTCATGAAGAGTTTGGATACAGATTATGGGATCTAATGAATAAGAAGCTTATTAGAAGTAGAGATGTTGTGTTTCTTGAAGACTAGTTGTTTGATGATGGTGATAATATTGAAAAGCCAAAACCTCTATTTATTTTCCTTGGAGTTTGAGTTTAGTTCCTTTACCTATAGTTCATGATGATCATGGGGGAGATGAACAAGAAGATCGTGGTGAGAATGTCAGTAATGATACTTCTACAATTGATGATGTTGAACCAACTGAACAAGCACCTCTACTACTAGTTGAGATTCCATTGAGAAGATTCACAAGAGAGCGATAGCCATCTATCATATATCCTCCACATGAGTATGTTATGCTTACTGACGGGGGAGAGCTAGAAACTTACTAAGAAGCTATTCTATATGAGCATAAGAATGAGTGGGTTAAAGCTATGCAAGAAAAGATGAAATCCTTGCTTGAGAACCACACCTATGACTTAGTAAAGTTGTCTAAAGAGAAGAAAACTCTCAAGAATAAATGAGTTTATAAATTGAAGACTAAAAATAATAGCTCACAACAAAGATACAAGGTACGACTAGTTGCGAAAAGATTCAATCAAAAGAAAGGTATTGACTTTGAAGAAATATTTTCTCTTGTGATGAAAATGTCCTCTATCTGAGTTGTTCTTGGTTTGGCCGCCCGCTTGAGTTTAGAAGTTGAGCAACTTGATGTGAAAATAGCATTTCTTCATGGTGACTTAGAAGAAGAAATTTATATGGAGCAACCAAAAGGTTTCAAAGTCAAGAGAAAAGAAAATCTGATATTCAAGTTTAGGAAAAGCTTATATTGACTCAAACATGTACTTAGACAGTGGTACAAGAAGTTTGATTCCTTTATGATGAGCCAAGGGTATAATAGAACCACAACTGATCATTTTGTATTTATAAAGAAATTTTCAGATGATGATTTCATTATTCTCCTGCTATATGTTGATGATATGCTGATTATTAGCCATAATGTTGGTAAAATTGAAAAACTTGAAAAAAGTGCTAAGTAAGTCTTTTGCCGTGAAAGACTTGGGATCGGTGAAACAAATACTTGGTATGAAGATTCTTCGTGATAGGAAGAAAAAAAAGATTTGGCTATCTCAAGAGACTTATATTGAAAAGGTTCTTGAAAGATTCAATATGAGTAAAGTCAAAGCAGTTTGTTCTTTACTTGCAAGTCATTTCAAGCTTAGTTCAAAATAATATCCTATAAGTGAGAAATAAAAAGAAGAAATATCTAGAGTGTCTTACTCATCTACATTAGGCAGTTTGATGTATGCTATGATTTATACTAGGCCAGATATAACTCATGCAGTTGGAGTTGTTTGTCGATTTCTCTCTAATTATGGTAAGAAATATTAGGTAGTAGTGAAATGGATATAAAGATATCTAAGAGGTACTTCCAAGTTGTGTTTATATTTTAGCAATGATGAACTTGTGATAGAAGGGTACACAAATGCAGACATGGCAGGTGATACTGATTCCAAGAAGTCCACTTCGGGATTCTTGATCACATTTGCAAGGGGAGCAGTCTCTTGGCAGTCTAAGTTACAGAATATGTTGCTCTATCAACCACAAAAGCAGAATACATAGCAATTACTGAAGCTTGCAAGGAAACTTTATGGATGAAAAAATTTCTATAAGAATTAGGCTTGAAACAGGAAGAATATACTATTTACTATGATAGTCAGAGTACCATTCATCTATCCAAGAATTCAACATACCATTCTAGATCTAAGCATATTAATGTGAGATATCACTGGATTTGTGATGTGCTTGAGATGAAAGAATTACAGTTGGAAAATGTGCATACTAATAAGAATGGATCATATATGTTGATAAAATCTTTGCCTAAGGAAAAGCTTGCAGCATGTAGGTAAAGAGTGAGCTTAGTACAGCCTACCATATGAGCTGGAGGGGGAGAATTATTGGGTCCAGCTCATATGTGGGCTTGGACAATTGGGCCTTTGAGCTCAAATCAATAATTAAAAAGAAAAAAAAGGAAAAAAGAGAGGTATGCATTTGAGAGCGAGTGACCATGCGTGCAATAAGAGGGCGTGGTAGCGCACAACAAGAGAAAAGAACAAAGAGAGAAAAAGGAGAGAGAAACATATGTTTTTGAGTTTTCTGCTTGACGATCATTGGCTAAACGTTATCAGTTTTAGCCCAAATTTTATGCGAAGAATCCTTGTAGCAAGCTCTACAATCCTAATGGTATTGATCTGCAGTTTACCCTTTCTGAGGTACTTTCCTGCTATATCCATTCTGTGAGACCTAAAATTCTCTTTTCATGAAATCCATCTTTGTTGGTGATGATAAGTTAACGTTGAGCCAAGATCTATATTTTTGATGTTATTGTGATCCTTTGGTTATTCTAGAGAAGATTTACTGTAAACCTATTATCATTATTATTGATAGTGAAAGTTTAAGGTGGACTACGGTCCCATAGTTTTTCCCGCATTAGGTTTTTCACGTTAAAAATTTGGTCTCACTATGTGATTGATTTATTACTCTACTATTTATGCTATTCTAATTAATATGTGCTTTTGATAACAATTTATCGAGGAACCTATTTTGATATATAGGAAAAAAAAATATTCCGCTTTAACGTATTTTTTCCAATAATTTGCATCACCAAAATCCAGAGAGAGAGAGAGAGAGAGAGAGTCCCTTGTCTCTTCCTTTTTCCCAATATGTGCTTTTGATAGCAAATCTACCCTTCCCTCTTCGTTTTTATGTATCTGCTTCCACCCTTCCTTTTTATGTATCCGTATCATCCTCACGGGGTCTTCACTCGTCATGGCTTCCTCCTATCTATTCTTCTCGGATCAAACTACCTCTCATACTTCCTCCTATGAGAACGGTGAGATTTTTGGCTATGAAAGTGGTGAGATTTTGGCTATGAAAGTGATGGATAAAAAGAAGAAGAGAACATTATATATAAACAAATACAAATAGACCGTAACACATAGGGAAATTAAATAAAATTATAATCAAATATGACACTAAGATTTATTTGAAAAACTCTTCTAACAAAAAATTCTTGCCGGTACGACATATCTCTTGCCCATTTCATTCTTTTGCAGCTATGTATTTTGCTCAAAGCGTAAAGGAGATGACAAGAATTGAAATGTGCCTAGGAGAGCATCGCTCAACAAATAAGCTATGACAAAATATCGATAGGACTCGAGTTCTTCTCCTCTCAACCAAATCATAAATCATATAAGAAATTATTTTCTCGACCAAAATATTGGACAGCTTTATATACTTCTTAAAAGAAGTTAGTAATTTTCAAGTGTTTTTTAACTACACAATAACAACAATGCACTAATCATCATAAAGATGTCTTATGTACTAACCGATTTATCTTTTTCTGGTCATAATTAGGTGACAAGAGCTTATGCCAGTAATAATGGAGGAAGAAATTGATTAGTTTATATTCTTTTTTATTGAAATTGATAAATTTATATTAGAGAAAAACTCTACTATATAAAGTTTTCTGACATCATAAGGATGTCTAAAAGTTTCATTGACAGATGAGTTACATGTTTGTATTCTCCTTGGCACCTTAGCTGACAGTTGAAAATTTTTTATAGCAGTTCTTAAGAATTCTACTCTTAATAATAAGTTATCTATGAGTGCAATCAAAGAATATCTATTCAATGAAGAAACTAAAAAAAAACATAGATTTGGCTCCTACTCTGATGCACTTATTACAGTAAAAAGGGAGAGAGATAACACTAGAAACTCTAAAAATGTTCAAAATCATAACAACTCAAGAGGATGATCTAAGTTGGGATAAAAAATAAAATATTATTGTGATAAGTTGGAGAGTATAGAATATTAGAAAGGAACAATCAAAATAACACAACGAAGAAAATAAAGAAGAAAAACATACAATTGCAATTGCATTTGATGGTGATGTTATTATTACATATTATGACAGTATAGTTAATCTCAAATGCAACGATTCTACTTGGGTTGTTTAGTTTCTTCATTTCATATAATCTCTCAGCATGAATTTTTTATATTTTATACAAGTGGTGATTCTGGTCATGTCTGAATGAAAAATGATGCAATGATAAAAATTATGAGCATAGGAAATCAATATTGGATGCACAATTGTATTAAACAATGTGAGATATGTTTCTGAAATAAGCCTTAACTTAATTTCTACAGATATACTTGATAATAAAGGTTATGTCAATATCTTTAATAATGGAAGATTGAAAACTCACAATGGGTAATCTTGTGTTAGCTAAAGAAAGGAAAGACAATAACCTCTATATGACACAAATGAAATCAATCTAGGGAGAAGTTAATGCAGTTGATGACTGTACTGAATTATGACGTTAAATGTTTGGTCGCATTAGCAAGAAGGGTATTTCTATTTTTATTAGCAAGAATCTTATTTATAACAGGTATATCTCTAAAGACTTACCCTTTAGCTTGTAAGCAATATATAATTAAATATTTTAAATCAAAAAATTAACAGGTATGTTTCGGATATTTTTTCTAAAAAATTAAATATTTTAAATCAAATATAGAAGGACATTTGAAATATATTGTAAGAAATATGATATTAAGCTTGAAATGATAGTTCCTAAGACACCATAACATAATATAGTTGTAGGAAGAATAAACACATAATTGGTGAAATAATTGGTGCAAGAATAAAATGTATGCTTTCTCATGTTAAATTTTCTAAGGTGTTTTTTGTGGTGAAGCTACCAAAATGTATGCTTTCTCATCTTTGCCTATCTATACCAAAAATAATATAGATAGGTAAAGTTGTTTCTTATAATCATTTAAGAATATTTGATTATACGACATTTATTCACGTTATAGAAAGGGAGAGATAAAAAATTGATGATAAATCTAAATACTATATCTTCTTACTGCTAGTCGTAGGTGCCCTACAAGCTAATCACATGAGTGATAACATATGTGACATGACATGTAGTCTTTTTGCTTATTATTATTATGTCATTCTCTCACTTTGTATTGCTTGTTACATATATATTGTGATGTCCATGGATCTATGCAATGAGAATCGGATTGTAATGAGATTACGATAATGAGACTGATTCACCTTTAAACATAGACCCTAAATAATCCTAGTCATAAGTTACTCAAGAGAGATATCAATATAACTGGATAGATCGGTGTACTATATACCGTCTATATGATAGAGACAGCTGGTCTTATAGCTACTCATGTGAGGACACTAGGGATACAATGCAGGTGCTCATTAGAGAATAAGTTCACTGATTGATTTGCTTACGAAATATTGAATGGTTAATGATACCTATCGTCAAATAATGATTATGTCGTCCCAATAATATATCTGGTTCTTAGACATGAGACACCAATGATGTCCTATATGAGTACTCCACTCTTTGATACCAAACTTATAGATTTGGAAGTTTCAGATCTAGTACAATCGGTCATTGGAAGTGACAACCAACCTTACGAGGGCTATTGAGTATCGATAGAGGATCATTTGCTCTCGGTATCATGAGAGAAATATCATGTATATTCTTGCTCAAATAAATCCTTGGCTAAGGTCATTTAGATTGAGAGAGAAAGAGTTCTCCGGGAGAAACTAATTAGAACGAGGCTTGAGGAGAAACCGTATGGGTTTGATAGCACAATGCTCGGTATATGGTCTATGAGATATTAGATAGATAAGGGACTATAGATACATGATAATTGAAGATAGATAGGTTCAAAGAATTGGATTCCCTTGTATCATCTAGGGATTACGGCGTAGTGGCCTAGTACGTCTGCAATCGATGAGTCGAGTGAATTATTATGAAGATAATAATTCACTAAACCAGAAGAAGTTTTGATAGGTATGACTTACGACCAACTTGATATTGAGCCTAGAGGGTCGTACACATATAGTAGGCATTGCGACGAGTAAAGGCTTGGATATGAGATATCTGCTAGAGCCACTATCTTATTGGATATCCAATAAACCCCTGAATTATTGAATCTCATGGATGAGATCCAATAAGAGCTAATAAGAGATTATTGGGTAGAGATCCACTAATCTAAGAGGCTTGGGTAATTGAATAGAAATCTAATACCCAATAGAACAAGATCTATTAAGGTTAAGTTAACTAGGAAGCCAAAGGCCTATAGGTTGGGGCTTCCTGGTTGCCACCTCCTATTCTCCTCTCACCTTCACCTCCTTAGATAGTAGATATGGAGATTTGAGCAATGATTTGAGGACCGTCGTCACAGTCCTACTATGTGGATCACCGCTAGAGATGAGAGCACTTGAACTCCTTCATCCAATCTCATAAATATGTAGGAATTCATGGATATATGATCTCCCTAAGTAAACACTATCTCACACATTGATTTAAGTTTTATGAGTTTTTGTGCACAAATCTTTATACGACGATAAATACCTTTTTGGGAAATTTAGAGTTTTTGTTTTCTCTTCTGTTATTGCATATGTGATGTCATCCCTAGATTTTCCAATATGTACAATATTTTAGAAAAAGAGAGTCTTTTATACGCTTGAAGAATTTAGTTATAGATTATGAGATCCTAAAAATAAGAAAGCGGTACTTCTTAAATATCATACTATTAAAGATTTTGAAAAAATTCAGAAGCTAAAATCATTCCGTGAACATCATATAGATATGAGCCTAGTGCCTCCTCTCACTATAGTTAATGATGATGGTGGAGATTGAATAGAAAAATCATAGTGACATGCCACAAATGATGATGTTGATGAACATGTTGAGTGAGGCCTTCTAGAATCATAAATTAAACATCAATTAAAAAGATTTATTAGAGAGAATCGACCTTCTCAAAGGTGAGAAGGTATTCTTCTCATAAGTATATGTTATTTATTAATGAGAGAGAACTAGAAAGTTAGCAAGAGGTTATGTTACATGAGTAAAAAGATAAATAGATGAGTGTCATATGAAATCCTTGCAAGAGAATCACACATTTGACTTAGAAAAATTACCTAATAGGAAAAAAGCATTAAAGAACAAATGGGTATTGAGATTGAAAAGGAAGAATATAGCTCACAGTTTAGATACCAAGCAAAATTAGTTACGAAAGAATTTGATTAGAATAAAGCTATTGATTTTGAGAAAATTTTCTCATTCATGGTTAATATATCTTATATTCTTGAGTTGGCTACCAATTTATGATGATATGAAGAAGAAAATATATATTGAATAATCTAAAGGGTTCAAAGTTAAAGTAAGAAAAATCTAATATAGAAGAGTTTATATAGTTTTAAGCAAGCATCAATATAATGGTATAAAAGGTTTAATTCTTTTATGATAGATGATGAGTATGATGGGACTACTTCTGATCACTATGTCTATATGAGTTATTTTTCTGAGGATAATTTTATTATTCTCTTGCTATGGATGATATGTTAATTGTTGTTAATGATGCTAAGAAAGTTGCTGATCTAAAAAGAGAGTTAAGCTAAGTTTTTGCTATATAAAAAACTTGGGTCCTGCTAAACATATTCTTGCTATAAGGATTATTTGTGAAAAGAATAATAATAAATTATAGTTATCTCAAAAGAGATATATTAAAAAAATTCTTAGTAGATTTAACATGCACAAGTCAAATCCTATCTGTTGTCAACTTATAAGTCATTTCAATTTGAGTTGGAAGCAATATCAAACAAGTGATAAAGATAAAAGAAGATATGAAAAAAATACCTTATAACTTTGGCGAAAAAAAAAAGTGAGCAGTAGTTACATGGAATTTTCAGTATCTTAAAGGTATTTTTAGATCATGTTTGTCCTTGGTATCGAAAAGCTTGTGTTAGTTGACTATATAGATATAGATATGACTAGTGATATTGATTTATAAAGTCTACCTCTGATTATTTGATATTATTTTCATTGAAAACAGTAACTTGATAGTCAAAACTATAAAAATGTATTGTCTTATCCTCTACTAAAGTTGAATATATAGTTATATAGAAACTTGTAAAGAACTCTTATGAATGAAAAATATGTAGAAGAGTCGGGACTCAAGTAAGAAAAGTTTATTTTACATTGCGACAATCAAAGTGATATTCATTGTAATAAAAATCGAACATTTCATTCCAAGTCTAAGTATATTGATGTTAAGTATTATTGGATTTGAAATATGAAGTTATTATATATTGAGAAAATTTATATTGATAAGAATATATCAAATATGATAACTAAATTATTACCTTTAGAAAATCTTATTGCTTATAAAGAGATAATAGAGATAGAGGCTCTCTCCACATGGGTGTGAGGGGGAGATTTGTTATGGTCCCACACATGACCTAAGTGTTGAGACTCATAGGGGTTAATTAAAAAATCTTAACTCTAATCTTATATGAGTTAAGTAGGAAAAACCTGAAATGTGACCGAAGAAAATAATAAACTTTCATATAGGAGATGAAAAATTCAACTATTAGTTAGTAAAATTAGTTTTAATTATCAAAATTTTTTAGTATGTTGATTTAAATACTATGCTTTTTGTACTAATTTATATATATTTTTAAGATTTTTTTCTATTCAATTTTTTTATTTGGTTTATTAAAACTTAATTGAGTACTTAAGTTTTACATGTGGGACTAAGTGGGGTGTTAGAATAGTAAAATAATAACAGACAAATCCTTAGCCAAGGTTATTTAGATTGAAAGAGAAAGAGTTCTCCGAGAGAATCTGATTAGAATAAGACTAGAAGAGAAACCATATGGGCCTGATAGTACCATGCCTGGTATACGGTCTCTCGGATATTAGATAAATGAGGGGCTATAGATATATAGTAACTAAGGACACACAGGTCTAATGGATTGGATTCTCCTGTATCGTCTATGAACTACGACGTAGTGACCTAGTATGTCCGCAATCAATGAGTCAAGTGAGTTATTATGGAGATAATAATTCACTGAGCCAAAAGGAGTTCTAATAGGTATGACTCACGGCCAACTCGATATTGGGCCTAGAGGGCCACATACATATGGTAGACATTGTGACAAGTAGAGGTTCGGATATGAGATATCCGCTAGAGCCCCTATCTTATTGGATATCCAATAAGCCTATGTATTATTGGATCTTATGTATGAGATCCAATAAGAGCCAATGGGAGATTATTGGATAGAGATCCATTAATCTAAAAGGTTTGGGTAGTTGGATGGAGATCCAATACCCAATTTAGCAGGATTCATTAGGGTTAAGTTGATAGGGAACATTTATAAATAGGAGGGAACCAAAGGTTCATAGGCTAGAACTTTTCTTGATTGCTATCTCCTATTCTCCTCTCCCCTTCTTCTCCTCAAATAGTAGGCCTATAGATTTGAGGAGCGTCGTCACTGTTAGAGAGGATGATGCTTGACCTCCTTCACCCTCTCCTACAGATCTTTAGGGATTCAAAGATATACGATCTCCCTAGGTAACATAATCTTTCATATATACAGTTTTCAGTTTTGCGGATTTTGTGCACCAATCTTTGCATGACAACAAACACACTTTTTAAAAAATTTAATGATTTTATTTTCTATTTTTCCATTTCGCATGTGATGTCATCCCTAGATTTCCTTACAGTGGTATTAGAGCTAGGTTGTTTGTGTAAAAGATTGGTTTTAAACTACGTGTGTTATATTTTAGGAAGACTTTTGTCATTAAAATTGTTTATGCAAAAGGTGAGAGAGAGCAATAACTATTATTGCCCTCGCAAATTGGCCAATGGTTACTTGCAACCTGTGATGCTTTTGTCTAGAGCATGTGATCTATAGAGCATGTGATGCTTTTGTCGGCCTCAATGACTTTATTCAATTGTGAGTGGATGGATCTCCCAAACTTGGAAGACTAATATTAATGGTCATAAAGAAATTGATATATCATACTATGTTACGATCCTATTTCACTCTCTGTATTTCTTTAACTTGCATATGCATTCTTTGTGCTCTTTAAATATGAATGAAATGAATGAAATATCAAATTTGATACTTTTTTTTCCTAAATGTTTTTTACTTCATTGATAGGCTCCTAAATGCTTTACTCCATTGATATACTCTTAAATATTATTTACTCTATTACTATGAATGAATCAAAATAAATATCAAATATAACTATATTCATGAGCTAGTGACTTGCTTCTTGATATTGAGTAGTTTATATATTGCTCTTTGCTATCTTAGTGTGTTTCTAATGAAATAACATCTACTATTCTTATTTCTAATGAAATGATATCTATGATTTTTGTATCTAATGTAATAACATCTATGATTCCTATATCTAATAAAATAAAATCTATGATTCTTGTATCTAATGAAATAAAATATATAATTCTTGTATATAATGAAATGACATCTCTAGTTGTTGAATCCATGATTTGCAGTTTGATTTTAAGCTCATATAATCTATTATCTCTTTGCCATGTCATTTACTGAGTTTTATAGTTCACCATATTGTTATATAAAATTTTCAAGTTAATTTATCACTCATTGCAATATTAAGGATTGAGTTGAGACAGTGGAATAGTAGAAGATTTTGGTAAGTCTTTGCCGGTTTAACATAATGTCATTATAAAATTATACTTGTAATGTATTTTTAAACAAATCTGAATTGATATGTCTTATTAAGATGGTTAAAGGACCTCTCATATTTGGAAGTCTAGAATATTAAATTTTAAACTTTATGTTGATATAAATTTATGATAAATTATTGATTTTATGATTATATAAATTTTTACAATTGCAAATTTCTAGGTGATTGTTAATGATTTTTGAGTTGGTGTTGGATTTTACTGAGTTAGCAAGTTATCGAGTGTTTTATATATATATATATATATATATATATATATATATATATATATATATATATATATATATATATATATATATATATATATATATATATATATATATATATATATATATATATATATATATATATACCCAATTAATGCTGCATATGGATCACATGGATACCCTGCTTACTACAAAATTCTACAACTCTCAACTCAATAAGCCTTCACGTGCAAAACAGCTTATGGAACTCCAGACACCATTGCTAGTTGAATTGAATCTAGGTTACCCTTACTTGTTCTCATATGTGCTTAGATAAACTCTCATGCTTCCCTGCTCGTTTGCACATGGCATAAGTTAGTAGAAAACTTCCTTACCTTATTGAGTGCACAGATGGTGAAGAGCAAGTCTTCGGCGCCGGTTAATTGTTGTTGGGTATCCATGTGCAGCACTAATTGTCACCGTAGGTAATTGTACATCAAAGCAATCAAATCAATAGGTTTGTGTCGATTATTCTTCGTGTGGGATCCATGTGCAGCACTAATTGTCTTCCGATAACGTTGCTCGGGTCAAGAGATACACCCACCGAAGAATGAGCTACGTGAAATCGAGGTGGAACGGAAGGCATGTCTCTTGCTGGGGAAGGCTCTCATTTCTATCAATATATAATGTTGGGCTGACAACCTAAAGTGAGTTCAGCCTATAGTCCACATCCTCTCTTAACCTAACCCTAGATCAATATAAGGAGATATGGTGACTACATTTTTTGGTAGAAAAGAGCAGCAATATGGTGATCTTCACAGCAGCAAAGAGGAGAAGAAAAAGACAGAAAAACAAGAGAAAGAAAGGGAAGAAAAAAGGACAACGCAAAGAGACTGTTCTCAATCATCTAGCAGTGTTCTCATCTCAGGTTAGATCAAATCTACAATAGACTCTTGCTGTGATTACTTAGGGAGGTTTTAGATATTGTAGACAATGATGTGATCCCTGTATCCTAGTTGTTCTCTTGTGATTGTTGCTAGGGTTTAGGGCAAGAGATTGAGATTTGTATATTCATTATTCTCATAGTGGATTATCTCTAGTTTGCCTTGTGGTTTTTACCCTTCACATTGGAGGGGTTTTTCACATATATCTTAGTGTTCTATTTTATTGTGATTTCATTTAATTCTGCTACATATCATTGTCTGCTAGTATTTATTCATATACAAATGTTATTCCATTTTATATCACCATCAACTAGTATCAGAGCAAGGGTTTTGGTGATTTAATTTTTGTATTTGAACATGGAGGCCAGTAATATTTCTCGCATGATTAGTTTGAATGGAAACAATTGGATGATATGAAAATCAAGAATGGAAGATCTCTTGTATTACAAAGATTTGTATAGACCTTTGCAAGGGGATAGTGCAAAACCCACAATTATGACAGATAATGAGTAGAAGAGGCTAGATCGAAAAATAATTGGATTTATTCGACAATGGTTTTATGATAGTGTTTTCACCATATTTCTACTGAAATTTCTGCATATTCTCTTTAGAAAAATTTAGAAAATCTATATGAAAGAAAAATAACTAGCAACAAAGCTTTTTTTATCAGAAAACTTGTGAACCTAAAATATAGAGAGGGTGCTTCTATTGCTGAGCATTTGAATGAAATACAGAGTATTACTAACCAGTTATCCTCTATGAAAATGTCTCTTGATGATGAGTTGCAAGCATTGTTATTTCTCAGTTCATTACTAGAAAGTTGGGAGACACTAGTGGTTTCTCTCAGTAATTCTGTGCCAGATGGTGTTATCACTATGAGTCAAGTAATAAGCAATTTGTTGAATGAGGAGTTGAGAAGAAAGAGTTCAGCAACATCTCAAAATGATTCACAAGCACTTATCTCAGAGAACATAGGAATGTCAAAGTCTAGAAGCAGTTCACGCATGAGTAGGAGCAAGTCAAGATCAAGAAAAGATATTGTTTGCTATAACTGTGGTGAGAAAGAATATTACAAGAACCAATGTAAGCAACCTAAGAAGAGCAAAAAAATGGGAAAAGAAATGGAGTCTATAGAGTCGAAAGATAATATCACAACTACAGTGCAAGATGGTGATTATTTAATTTTGTCTCCTTCTAATGATATTTTTTCTTATATGTGTTAGGATCTTGAGTAAGTGATTGACATAGGTGCTTCTTATCATGCTACACCATGGAGGGAGTTTTTTACTACATACAGGTCTGAAAATTTTGGTATTGTCAAGATGGGCAACTATGGTACAACAGACATCATATGTATAGGTGATATCCATTTAAAGACCAACCTTGGCTGCAAGTTGGTACTTAAGGATGTGAGGCATGTGGTTGACTTAAGGCTGAATTTAATTTCAGTTGGAAGGCTAGATAATGAAGACTATGATAGCAGATTTCACAAAGGGCAATGTAAGCTCAGTAAGGGTTCTCTTGTTATAGCTAATAGAAAGAAATGTCATACTTTGTATAGGTTGCAGGCTAAAGCTTATGGTGAGTAATTAAATGCTACAGAAAAAGACTTCAGCATGGAGTTGTGGCATAGGCGATTGGGACACATGAGCGAGAAGGGGCTGCAAACTCTTTCCAAGAGAAAGGTATTATCAGACCTCAGAGGTATACATCTGAACCCTTGTATTGATTGTTTGGCAGGTAAACAACATAGAGTTTCATTTGCTAGTCCTGCTTTATCTAAAAAAATGTATGCCTTAGACCGTGTTTATATAGATGTATATGGTCTTTTGAGGACAAACTCCTGATGGATCTGTTGATGTTCTTGGTATAAGTGGTGCACTTTATTTTATCACTTTTATAGATGATTTTTCCAGGAAAGTTTGGGCCTATGCTTTGAAGACCAAAGATCAGGTTATTAATGTCTTCAAATAGTTTCATGCTAGGGTTGAAAGGGAGATAGAAAGGTAATTGAAATGCATATGATTATATAATAGTGGTGAGTATACATGATTATTTAATGATTATTATAGGTCACATGGGATCCAACATGAGATAACAGTTCTTAGTACACCTCAGCATAATGCTATTGCAGAGAGGATGAACTACACCATCATAGAAAAGATCATATGTATGCTTTTACAGGCCAAGCTACCCAAAAGGTTTTGGGATGAGACTTTGAGGACTACAGTTGATATGATCAACTTATCACCATGTACAGTCTTAGGCGGTGATGTTGCAAAGTATATATGGTCAGGGAAAGATGTTTCCTACAAGCATTTAAGAGTGTTTGGTTGTCGTACATTTGCACATATTCCAGACAATGAGAGGTCCAAGCTGGATGGTAAGTCTAAAGAATGTATTTTTCTTGGCTACTCATATGATTATTTTGGTTATAGGCTTTGGGATCCAGAAAAGCATAAGGTGTTTAGAAGCAAAGACATTGTCTTCTTTGAAGATCAAATTTTTGAAGATTTGAAGAAGAAGAAGGCACTAGCCAATACTTCTGCAGAAGGATTAGCAGATTATGACCCAATTACTCCTCTAGTATATCAAGGTGATGGGGGAGATGTGTATGAAGATAGTGTAGAGCCTGATGTTGATCTACCTGCAGGTCATGTTGAGCAAGAAGAAGTTGGAGAGCAACTTCCCGCAGAACCTCAGTTGAGAAGATCTTCTAGATAACGTCAACTTTCCAGAAGATACTCTACAGATGAGTATGTGATGCTTACTGATGTAGGTGAACCAGAGAGTTACCAAGAAGCAATTAAAAATGGGCAGAAAGAGGAGTGATTAATTGCTATGCAGAAAGAGATAAATGCTCTTCAAAAGAACCATACTTATGATTTGGTGCTACTACCAAATAGAATGAAGGCCTTGAAGAACAAGTGGGTTTTCAGGTTGAAGACTCAAGAATATTATTCTCAACTAAAGTACAAAGCTAGATTGATTGTAAAAGGCTTTGGTCAAAAGAAAGGTATTGACCTTGAAGAGATTTTTTCTCCTATTGTTAAAATATCTTCTATTTGTGTTGCTCTTGGTATTGCTGCTAGCTAGGACTTGGAGGTTGAGCAGTTAGATGTGAAGAGAACTTTCCTTCATGGGGATTTGGAGGAGAAAATTTATATGGAGAAACTAGAAGGCTTCAAAGTCAAAGGTAAAGAGAACTTTGTCTGCAAATTGAAGAAGAGTTTGTATGGGCTAAAGCAAGCTCCAGTGGTATAGAAAGTTTGATTCATTTATAACAGAAAATGGATACAAAAGAACGACTTCAGATAATTGTGTGTATATCAAATGGTTTGGTGAGGATTTTATTATTCTCTTACTTTATGTTGATGACATGCTTATTCTTGGGAAAGATATGTCTAAAATTGACAGATTGAAGGAGGAGCTGAGTGAGTCTTTTGCAATGAAGGACATGGGGCCAGCAAAGCAAATACTGGGTATGTAGATTTCTTGTGATAAGAAAAATAAAAGATTTGGTTGTCATAGGAGAAATACATTGACAAGGTATTGGAAAGATTCAGTATGAGCAATGCAAAACTAGTTGGTTCTCCTCTTGCAGGTCACTTCAAGTTGTGTTTAGAACAGAGTCCGTCAAGTGATGATGAGAATGAGAAAATGCAAAAGGTTCCTTATGCTTCAGCAGTTGGAAGTTTAATGTATGCAATGGTATGTACGAGTTCAGACATCGCATATGCAGTTAGTGTTACTAGCAGATTTCTTGCAAATCTAGGCAAAGAGCATTAGGCAGTAGTGAAGTGGATTTTTAGATATCTCAGAGGGAGCTCTAAGGTTTGTTTAAGCTTTGGAGGTGGACCACATGTGTTAATAGGTTACACAGATGTAGATATGGCAAGAGATATAGATACGAGAATATCTACTTCAGGTTATGTACTTACTTTTACAGGGGGAGCTGTGTCATAACAATCCAGGTTGTAAAGGTGTATTGCTCTTTCCACCACAGAAGCAGAATATATTGCTACTACAGAGGTATGTAAAGAAATACTATGGATGAAAGAATTCTTACAAGAATTGGGGCTGAAATAGGAAAATTATGTGGTGCATTGTGATAGCCAAAGTGTCATCCATTTGTGTAAGAACTCAATGTTTCATTCCAAGTCAAAGCATATAGATGTCAGATACCACTAGATTCGAAATGTATTTGAAGAAAAGCAGTTGCAGCGTTAGAAAATTTATACAGATGACAACGGAGCAGACATGTTGACAAAAACTTTATCAAAAGAAAGACAGGAGATATGCCGACAACTGATCGGCATGGCTTCACATTGAGGAGTCATGGGACAGCCTCTCTTATGGGCTGAAGGGGGAAGTTGTTGGGCTGACAGCCCAAAGTGGGTTTAGCCCATGGTAGGCTTTATCAGCCCACAACCCATAACCCCTCTTAACCTAACCCTAGATCAATATAAAAGAGGTATAGTGGCTGCGTTTTGGAACAGAGGTGGCTGCGTTTTTTAGGCAGAAAAGGACAGCAATGTGGTGATCTTTGCAGCAGCAAAGAGGAGAAGAAAAAGATAGAAAAACAAGAGAAAGAAAGGGAAGAAAATAAGAACAATGCAGAGAGACTGTTCTCATCGTGGATTATCTCTAGTTTGCCCCGTCGTTTTTGCCCTTCGCATTGGAGAAGTTTTCCAAGTATATCTTGGTCTGCTAGTATTTGTTCATATATAAAGGTTATTCCGCTTTATATCCCCAGGTGCTGCTAGGGGTGATGATCATGTGAGATTCTGGACCATGCTAATCTCCCCAAGTAATTTCTCATTCAATCAAAGGGAACTAACTACATATGAAGCTAAAGTTCCTCTCACCAACATCTTACCTTTGCATATGCTTAACCATGGCGTGTGTAACTTCAGTCATCTCACCACCTTCACCTGCAGGCTCCGTTTCTTATACATTTTGCCCTCACGCTTTACGCATGCAGATTTTTGAACGTCCGTTAACGTTTAATACACGACAAAAACAACACCAGAGATCCTTCCTCCTACTTCTACTCTTCCATGCTCCCTTTTCTTGGTTTCTTCCCTTCCATCTTACCTTTTATATTTATGTGCCAACCAACCAATCCTTTGTTAACGCATTTTTCCCTTCCTCTGCACTCAGAACACAGCATCACAGCCATGAAAGTAATAGCCTCGCTGGGCGAACTGTAAGGCCCAGCATTACAGCCGTATGTAACTTCAGTCGGTTTCAGGCCCAGTTTCTGAGACATTTTGCCTCGCTGGGCAAACTGTAAGAAATAGAACGCAAATTGCTCACGCTTTGCGCATGCAGATTTTTGTATAGTTGTTCACGTTAAATCTGCAACCAAAATAACAGAGGTAGATCCTCCCTGTTTCTTGCTCCCTTTTCCTACCCTTTTCCTTTTGATATAAGCCAGCCAGCCAACCAGTCCTCAGCTAAGTATCCCTGCTCTCTTCCTCTGTCCTTGAAACATAACGCTACAGCCAGCCATGGGAAAGGAAGTCGAGCCTGAAGCAGAGCCATGCATTGGCTTCCGTGATGGTGCGTGCAAGTTCCTGGTTATTCTCTTGGGGTCTTCGCTCATCATGGCTTTGTCCTACCAACCGTTCTTGTACACAGCTACAGCTGACACCTCCTCCTCCGAGAATGCTGAGATTCTGGCCATGAACGCTTCGACAGGTACCTACCATCTTTCGCGAAGCAATGCTTTTTTGTTAGATCAAATCCATCGAGGTCGTCGAATGCAATTCTTGAAACGGTGATGCATGCAGTACAATGTGATCTTTCTTCCAGAGAGTGGATCCCTGACGCTCGAGATCCAGCTTACAGCAACTCAACCTGCAGCTTCATATCTTCTTTTCAAGACTGCTTGACGAACGGCCGGCCTGACACTGGCTATCTTCACTGGAGGTGGAAGCCATATGGCTGTGAGTTGCCTCGATTCGACGCAAACAAGTTCTTGAATCGTATGAGGAACAAATCCTTGGGATTTGTGGGTGATTCAGTCTTAAGCAACCAGATGGAGTCATTGCTTTGCCTTCTCTCCGAGGTACTCCAACTGTAGATACTCCTTAGTTTTAGCTTTCGAGACTTCAATTCTCTGCTCCGTTCTCAGGTGGAAGAAGCTGTGCTGGTCTACCATGACGAAACATTTCAGACCAAAACATGGCACCTGCCTTCTCACAACGTCACACTGGGGCTGATTTGGGCTCCTTTCCTGATCAAATCTACGCAAGCCATCTCAAAAAACCACATCCAGCTTTATCTCGACGTCCTCGACGATACCTGGACGAGCCAATACCACAAGTACGACTACGTGATGATTTCTGGTGGCCAGTGGTTCCTCAGAGAAACCATATTCTGGGAGAACAACACAGTCGTCGGCTGCCACTACTGCGCGGGGAAGAACCTGAGGGAACTTGGCATGGACTACTCTTATCGGAGAGCACTCCGATCTGTGTTCGACTTCGTGAGCAGCTCAGAGCACAAGCCCCTGGTGGTTCTCAGGACCTGGACTCCCACCCACTTCGAGCATGGGATGTGGTACAGTGGGGGGATCTGCAACAGAACGAAGCCTTACAAGGAGAGTGAGTACGCTGCTGACCCAGTGGATGTTGTGATGAGAGAAGTGGAGGAGGAGGGGTTCCAGGAAGGGGTGAGGAGTGGGCTGAGGATGAGCCTGCTTGACACTTACCATCTCTCCGCTCTGAGGCCAGATGGGCATCCAGGACCCTACAGGAGAATCCACCCGGACATCAGCAAGAAGCCACAGAACGACTGCCTTCACTGGTGCTTGCCTGGGGCAATTGATACCTGGAACGACATGCTTATGGAGATTCTGATGGGCGATGAAGAACTGAGGTCTGCTTTCTGATGTTGTGAAGATGATTTCTCCTAGGTTTGGATAGTGGAATAAGATATGGCGTGATCTTTATGTGCCAACGAGTGGTGTTCTTGTTCTTCACCGCTTTGCTGCTTGAGAATGATGTCAATGGAATGGCTTACGCATTCTAGCCTTGTCAATATGATTTCAGTGCCATTTTTGGATATTAATGATTTCAGCTCAATTTTGATTAGAATAGTTAATATCATGTCGATCTGTTCCAATTTTGTCACTCAAACCAATTCTGTCTAAAAGAAGAAAATAGAATAAAAGGCATACCAAATTATTTAATTTGCTTTATTTTTTTTCAAGATAATATTATATATATATATATATATATATATATATATATATATATATATATATATATATCAAGGATCATTTCTTTATAAAATACTCATCTTTTGGATATTTCCTAAAAGATACCTCTCAAAAGTTTTTTCATCAAATTTTCTCACCCATTTCTTTTTATCAATTTTCAACTATATACATTGTTTTTCAATAGAATTTATAGTGTTTTATTAATGTATTGAAAACACTATAAATGTTATTGAAAAACATTGTAAGTGATATCATATTATGTCACTTTAGTTGTCATTACAATATCATATTTTTAGACTTATAGTTAGTTTGATTAATGTTAAGAGTCTATTTAGATCATTTATAATATTTTTATTGTGATAGTCAAAATATTATAGCAGACTAAAAATACTATGACAAATAAAACATTGTAACAAGCAAAAAATATCTTAAGAGATAATTTAAGCTTTAAAAAAAAAGGATACTGTTTGAAAAAAAAAAAGGAAACACCGATTGAAAAATACATAAAACATAAAAATTTTATAGAAAAATCGCACTATAATCAATGCTCTAATTTAAATTGAGACCAGAGTTGATTACATTATACTAAATAGGAAGATTATAAAAGAATAGATCTTGCTCGTCAATGACTGAAGTTTCTAATCAAATATATTATTAGATGGTATTGCGTCCAAATTAATCCGATCAAATTAAGTTTCACGTGTTGGGTTTGAATCAGACTATGCACCCACATGTTCACAAAAAAGGGAGGAATTCATATCAACCACACTGTTGGTCTGCGTTTACTCATTTAGATAACATGCAATGTGCAGCCACGGTACCATCCTATTTTGCAGGTGCACTGTACGTTGTATATAGTACTTAATAAGGGATTATATGATCGGTTGATTATTGGTGTAGCCCTAAACTCGCGAGAAATTGAATGTAACTTTAGAGGTAAAAGAGATCGTTAGTTTTCATACTCCTAAAATTAAATGACCTTATTAATGTTAAATCTTATGTATATTAATCATGATTAGACTCACTTAGTTTTGATGTATAAAACCATTGAATCTAATGCATTGAATCACATTATAATGTATAAATCATGACTAGATTCACTAAGAGTATCATCATTCATTATATAAAATCAATAAATATTGTTAGATAAAATGTTGAATCTCGAATTTTGATGATGAAGTCAATTGTCATTTGTTATCTAATTCATATGTTGAGATAAGTATACAAGATTAATTACGATAGAAGTAAGACACGTAGTAGGAGATACGTCGGAGTCAAGACCATGATCTAAAATTACGGTGCTCTCTGGTTTGCATTTATTTTTGCTGCTTACCTTATTGTAAACCTCCATATGTGCTTTTACTTCCTCATTACTTTTGCTGCACTCCTTTTTGAACTCGCTTTCAAGTTAAGTTTCCAAAAATGATTTTACGTCGGAAACGATTTTATCGTACGAACGTCATTTTAAATCGTCGAAAGTTTTTTACTGCACTAATTCACCTCCCCTCCCTTTTAGTGCTCTTGATCCAAACAATTGGTATTAGAGCGGGGTTAACTACCAAATGGATTAAAACCTAAGAGAGATGGCGCACGCTAGAAACCAAGAGGGCCACTCTATTACACGTCCACCCATATTCAATGGGACGGACTACACCTATTGGAAGACCTGAATGAGGATCTTCCTTATTTCAATGGATTTTGAACTTTGGAATCTTGTCGAAAATAGATTTTTGAAGTCTTCTCTTCCAATGATTGATTGGAATGATTTGGAGAAGAAGACTTTCGCTTTAATGTAAAGGCTACGAATGCTTTATTTTGTGCACTTGATAAAAATAAGTTTAATCATGTTTCGGTTTGTGAAACCGCGTTTGATATTTGGCATACACTAGAAGTGACTCACGAAGGCAAAAGTAGAGTGAAAGAGTCAAAAATCAATCTTTTGATATATTCTTTTGAACTTTTCCGAATGAAACTGAGCGAGACTATTGGTGATATGTACACCTGTTTCACGGATGTCGTCAATGGTTTAAAAAGACTCGGCAAAAGTTTTTTAGATTTTGAGCTCGTAAATAATATTCTAAGATCCATTCCTAAGAGTTGGGACCCTAAAGTCACTGCTATTTAAGAGGCTAAAGATTTAAACAACTTCCCTCTTGAAGAACTAATCGGGTCATTAATGACCTATGAAATGACTTGCAAGGCTCATGAAGAGCAAGAAGACATCCTTCCAAAGAATATGAAGGATATGACACTTAAAACTTTAGATGACCACTTGAGAGAAAACTCAAGTGATGAGGACTATGATGATGACTTGACACTTCTACCAAGGAAATTCAAAAAAATTATTAAGAGAAACAAGTTTAAAAATGACATAAAAAATAAATTTGAACCCAAAAAGGACCAAGTTATTTGCTACGAGTACAAAAAGCCAGGACACTACAAAAGTGATTGTCCCCAAGCCAAGAAGAGTACATCAAAGAAGAAGGCACTCAAAACAACGTGGGATGACTCAAGTGCGTCCGAAGAAGAGGAGTCCAACACCGAGCCAGTTGCTCATTATGCCCTAATGGCCATCGGAGAGGAGGTAACAAATTTAATTGATGCGGATTTATCATTTGATTAATTATTAAATGCCTTCCATGACTTATTTGATGAATGCAAAACAATTAGTAGAAAATATAAATTATTAAAATAGGAGCATGATAGTCTTATTAGTAATTTCAATAAATTAAAAACTGAATGTCATGATATTTTAGCTCTATGTATAAAATGCCATGATATAGAAACTCTCCAAAAAGAGAACTTGCTACTTAAGGACACCTTGAAGAAATTCGAGGTTGGTAGCAAGTCTTTGAATATAATCCCTATAAATAAGGGTCACGTTCCCAAAAGAAGTGAAATCGGATTTGTGAGAAGTCCTCACCAAAATCCAACCACCTTTATAAAAGGCCTTATCTTACATGTTTGACACTAAAGCAAATGCAACTTTTGTTACAAATATGGACATAAAACGTATCATTGTCCATTCAAGAAAATTAGCCCGAACAAACTGATTTGGGTTCCTAAAGGAACCATAATAAACTCTACGCAACATAATAAATAATGTAGATCAGTTTTTGAGGCACTCAAAAGTAAATGAGTATCTAAATATTATCCTTTCTTGTAGAGACATACACCATCACAAGCTAGGAGCAAGAGATGGTACCTTGATAGTGTTAGGATCGGAGCGGCACTAAGAGGGGGGGGTGAATTAGTGCAGCGGATTAAAACTTCAATTTTGGAAAAATCTTCCGTACGATACAAACCAATATTGATTGAAACCGATTTTGAAGCTTGATAACTTAGAAGTGTATAGAAGCATAGTGACTACGTAAAAAAGTTTGCAGTATGTAAATGGCAAGAGTAAGATGCAAACCAGATAACACAGCAGTTTTAAAGTGGTTCGGTCAAAATGACCTACATCCACTTGCGAAGCCTTCTTCGAAGAGGCTCCCAACTTCTACTAGCAAATCTCTTTGTAGGGGAAGGACTAATACCCCTCTTACAACCTTTACAAATGGTTCACACTCTTAAAATTGTTAGGATCGAGAGCACTAAGAGGGGGGGGGTGAATTAGTGCAGCGAAAATCTTTCAGCGATTAAAAACGAAAGCTGCGTTCATTCGATAAAAACTATTTTGATGCAAAAGCCGATTCTAAGATTACTTATGATTAAGTGCAGTTTACGTCTAAACACAGTTTGCGTCTAAGCGCAGTTTACGCAGTTTGCGTCTAAATGTAGTTTGCGTCTAAGCGTAGTTTACATCTAAATGCAGATTGCGTCTAAGCGCAGTTTGCATCTAAGCGCAGTTTGCGTCTAAGCTCAGATTGCGTCTAAGCGCAGATTGCGTCTAAGCGCAGTTTGCGTCTAAGCTCAGATTGCGTCTAAGCGCAGTTTGCGTCTAAGCTCAGATTCGGAAAGATCTGAACTCAAACACTCGTTTGTAAAAGCGCAGAAGACAGTTTGCAGTTATAAATAGAACCAAAACGTAAATGTAAAATGCAATGTAAAGATCGTACGAAAACACCGATTTACGTCTGAATGCAGATTCGAAAAGATCATAACTTAGAAACTTGTTCGTAAAAGCGCAGAGAGCAGTAGCTATGTAGGAGGTTTGCAGTAATGATAAAGTGCTCAAAATAAAAGCAAACCAGAGATTTAGAGTGGTTCGGTCAGTCTTGACCTACTCCACTTTTGGCTTCCTCCACCGACAAGGTCACCGACGTCAACTAGAGGCCTTCCTTCAATAGGCAAAGGCCAACTGCCTTTTTACAGTTTCACTCCTTTTGACGGGCTCAGGAGACAACCCTTACAGAACCTTTCTCTCCTCTCTTTACAACTCAAGACTTGAAGAACAGAAAGAGGAGAACTTTTGGACTTTACATAAATTTGAGCTCTTAGAATCACAGAAAAGATCAAGAATTCGGTGTAGGTCTGTATCTTTTCAGTGCTGAATGAGTGGGGTATTTATAGGCCCCAACCTAGTTCAAATTTGGAGCTCAAAACGATCAAATCCCGGAATTCCGGGATCAGGCAGTTGCACCTCCTGACTGGGGCAAAGATTGAGCCTCTGGGCGGTGCCACCTCTATCAGGGGCGGTTGCACCTCTCTGCCAGAGCTCGAAGACCGAGCTCAGGCGGTTGCACCGCCTGACTGGAGAGGTTGCACCGCCTGGCAGAGCTCGAAACTTGAGCTCTGGCGGTGCTACCTCCTGACAGAGGAGGTTGCACCGCCCAGTCTCGCTCGGAGACTGAGCCCTGGGCGGTTGCACCTCTTGGCTGGGGCGGTTGTACCGCCCAGTCTCGCTGGGAGACATAGCCTGGGCGGTGCTACCTCCCTGCTTGGGCGGTTGCACCTCCCACAGCAACCTGGGTCCGAATGGGTTGAACCATTCGACCCAATTTGAGTTCTTCAGGGGCCCAATTGCCCCAGGATTAAGCTAATGGGATCACCTCCCATTTCTAACTTAATCAAAGTGCTAACTATGATTATTTCCTAAGACATATTCTGCAGCTTGCTTTGGTGCGTCACTCGCTTCTTCCGGCGAGTTTCCGACGAACTTCCGTCGATCATCCGATGAACCCTCGGTGATACTCCTGCGGACTTCCGGCAAACTCCTGGACTGCGACGATCCACTTGGCAAGTTCCGACGAGCTCCTTTGGCAAGCTTCTGGACTTCTCGGATTTGTTCCCGCAGAACCTCCGACGACTGTCCGAACTTCCGTCGAGCTCTCGAACTCCCAACGTGATCATTGTCATGACTCCGGCGCAACTCCTGCTGCATGTCTTACTTTCATCATAGTTAATCCTGCACACATATCTCAACACATACATTAGACAACAAATGACAATTGACTTCATCATCAAAATCCGAGATTCAACAATCTCCCCCTTTTTGATGATGACAATCAATTGATAATGGAGTTAACCTTAACTCCCCCTGTCTATATGCCATACTTCTCGAATTTAAAAACTTTATAAATTCAAGAGACATATTCCCATCATGATTCCTATCATAATGTATCTCTTTGTAGATGATGTCAAGGCTTGACATACATTTTCAAATTTAACAAATTTGAATGATGGTTATTGTAGCAATTCATCATATTGTAAGATATCGACATGTAAAGCTGTGAAGCAAGATTTTGATATCATATGATGTACACATTTCGAATATTTTAGCAAGTGTAGCATTGCATCACATGGTAAGATATCAGTTCGTATGATGCAAATTTTTGTTTGATATCTTGATACAGGGCATATGGCAATCATATATTTCTTGGTGATGCAAGTATGGCCTAATCATTGTATCAGTGATAGCAACCATATTAACATCAGTAATAGCAACCATATCATTATCAGTGATAGCAAGTATGGCCTAATCATAACATTAGTAATAGCAATCATATCAATTCATATCTTTCTCCCCCTTTGTCATCAACAAAAAGCATGGTAGCATTATCAAAAAGCATGGTAGATGTGATTCCAGCAGGTTATCAAGCACATAAAGGAAGGCATGACACATATAATACTTTGAATATCTCTTCTCCTTGTTATGTTATAGTTCGTTGCTTGAAGGAGGAAACTCATTTTTCAAAAAGTTTTCATAAGAGTGTACAGGAAAATCCTATTTTTAGCATTCAAACCGAAAATAAGATGAACTTCTTACATGCATTCGGATATGAGTAAGCTACTGATTTTCAAAAACATTTGTCACATAATTTCCAACATGTTATTTGATCAAGTGATACCAAGGCATGTAATAGTAATCAATAACATCCGAAAAATAATTTTAACTAGTTTAAGTATTCGGACACATCAACATTCCTAATTCTCTTCTTATGAAATCAAATTGTTCTTCACTTAGAGGTTTTGTAAAGATATCAGCTAGTTGATGTTTCGTATCAATGAATTCTATGATTACATCATGATTCGTAACATGATCTCGTATAAAGTGATGTCTGATGTCAATATGTTTTGTTCTTGAGTGTTGTATAGGGTTTTTTGTTAGGCATATTGCACTTGTGTTATCACATTTAATGGGAATATTTTTAAGATGAACTTTATAATCTTCTAAGGTATTTTTCATCCAAATAACTTGTGCACAGCATGCACTTGCTGCAATATATTCAGCTTCGGTTGTTGATAGTGCAACCGAGTTTTGTTTCTTAGATGACCAGGAAACAAGGGCATGTCCTAAGAATTGACATGTTCCTGATGTGCTTTTTCTATCTAATCTACAGCCAGCGAAGTCCGCATCAGCATAAGCAATTAACTCAAGCTTCTCTGATTTTGGGTACCATAATCCTAGATTTGTGGTACCATTAAGATATCTGAGTATTCTTTTAACTGCTTTGAGATGAGATATCTTAGGGTTTGATTGAAATCTAGCACAAAGTCCTACACTGAACATTATGTCTGGTCTAGTTGTAGTGAGGTAAAGTAAACTTCCTATCATACCCCTATAGGTTTTTTGATCGAAGCTTTCTCCACTTTCATCAATTTCTAACTTAGTGGAGGTGCTCATAGGAGTGTTAATAGCTTTTGAGTTATTCATATTAAACTTCTTTAGTAAACTCATAGCATATTTAGTTTGATTAATAAAGATGTCATTGCTTAGTTGTTTGATTTGTAGACCTAAGAAGAATGTTAACTCTCCCATTAGACTCATTTCGAATTCAAGACTCATAGTTTTAGCAAAGGATTCACAAAGAGATTCATTCGTAGAACCAAAGATAATATCATCAACATAAATTTGAACAATGAGAAAATTATTTTCAAAGTTCTTGATGAATAATGTAGTATCAACCTTGCCTTTTATGAAATTATTTTCAATAAGAAAAGAACTAAGTCTCTCATACCAAGCCCTTGGAGCTTGTTTTAAACCATAGAGAGCTTTAGTTAATCTAAACACATGATTAGGGAGACTATTATTTTCAAATCCAGGAGGTTGTTCAACATAGACTTCTTCGGAAATAAAGCCATTAAGAAAAGCGCTTTTAACGTCCATTTGAAATAATTTAAAATTAATACTGCTAGCGTAGGCAAGGAGCATTCTTATGGCTTCTAATCGAGCCACAGGAGTGAAGGTTTCTTCATAGTCGATACCTTCTTCTTGGTTGAAACCTTTGGCCACTAATCTAGCCTTGTTTCTAACCACGATACCATTTTCATCTTGCTTGTTTCTAAAGACCCATTTAGTACCAATAACTAAATGGTCATTTGGCCTAGGAACAAGCGTCCACACCTCATTTCTCTCAAATTGATTCAATTTATCTTGCATTGCGATAATCCATGGATCATCTTTCATGGCTTCATCAACACATTTGGGTTCAATTTGGGAGAGAAAGGCGGCGTTGGCACAAAAATTTTTAAAAGAAGATCGTGTTTGAACCCCCTTTGATGTGTCTCCTAAGATTAGCTCCTTAGGATGAGCATCTACATACTTCCAATCCTTGGGTAAGGAAATCTGAGAAGTGGATGCATCCAAGTTGCTAGTTGGAGACGGGGTTTCGTTT
This sequence comes from Musa acuminata AAA Group, assembly GCF_036884655.1. Taxonomy (NCBI): domain Eukaryota; kingdom Viridiplantae; phylum Streptophyta; class Magnoliopsida; order Zingiberales; family Musaceae; genus Musa; species Musa acuminata. Next base: position 44,521,064 of record NC_088349.1, on the reverse strand, counting down.
AAATTCAAAGAATCAAAATTAACATCATCGTCAAGATCATTTTTCCTAATTTCGGAAATCTCATTGAAAACAACATGGATGGATTCTTCAATAATTAAAGTTCTTTTATTGAAAATACGAAAAGCTTTAGAAACCGAAGAATAACCAAGAAAGATTCCTTCATTAGATTTAGCATCAAATTTTCCTAAGCTATCCTTTTCATTTAAGATAAAACATTTACACCCAAAGACTTTAAAATATGAGACATTGGATTTTTTGTTATTCCATAACTCATAAGGAGTTTTGGTGAGTAAGGGTCTTACTAGAACTCTATTCAAAATATAGCATGCAGTGTTTACGGCTTCGGCCCAAAAATATTTGGGTAGGCTATGTTCATTCAACATGGTTCTTGCCATTTCTTGTAGATTTTGATTTTTTCTTTCTACTACCCCATTTTGTTGAGGATTTCTTGGAGTAGAGAAGTTATGGTTGTATCCATAGAGTTCACAGAATTCTTGGAAATCATGGTTTTGAAATTCTCCACCATGATCACTTCTAATTGACGAAATCATAGAACCCTTTTGATTTTGAACAAGTTTACAAAACTTGGTAAAATATTTAAAGCATTCATTTTTTTGTTTTAAGAAGTAGGTCCATGTATATCTGCTATAGTCATCAACAATGACAAAGGCGTACTTGCTACCTCCAAGACTCGATGTAGAGATTGGTCCGAATAAGTCCATATAGATCAATTATAAGGGCCTAGAGGTGCTTATTTGATTCTTAGCTTTGAAACTACCCTTAATTTGTTTACCTAATTGGTAAGCATCACATACATTATCTTTGATGAACTTGATATGAGGAATTCCTCTTACAAGTTCTCTAGATGATATTTGAGTGATTAGTTTCATGCTAACATGACCTAATCTTCTATGCTATAGCCAAGCATCCTCATTCATAACCGCAAAACACATTTCATCACATAAATCATTGATGTCAATAGTGTATACATTATTTTGTTTTAATGCAATCATAGACATGTTCTTATGTGGTTTTTCAATGATGCAAGCATTAGATTTGAATTTGACAACGTATCCTTTATCACATAATTGATTGATGCTCAAGAGGTTATGTTTTAAACCATCAACTAACAAAACATCTTCAATAAAGAAGTTGGATTTGTTACCTATGGTTTCTTTGCCAATGATTTTACCCTTGTTGTTGTCTCCGAAGGTGACATAGCCTTCGTCTATGCTAGTGAGCTTAGAGAATTGAGATGGATCTCCGGTCATATGCCTTGAGCATCCACTATCAAGGTACCATCTCTTGCTCCTAGCTTGCGATGGTGTGGGTTTCTACAAGAAAGGATGATTTTTAGGTACCCATTTGCTTTTTGGTGCCTCAAAAATAGATTTACATTGTTTATCATGTTGCATAGAGTTTATCATGGTTCCTTTAGGAACCCAAATCAATTTGTTTGGACTAATTTTCTTGAATGGACAATGATGCGTCTTGTGTCCAATTTTGTAACAAAAGTTACATTTTGCTTGGTGTTGAACATGTAAGATGGGGCCTTTTATAAAGGTGGTTGGATTTAGGTGAGGACTTCTCACAAATCCAATTCCACTTCTTTTTGGAACGTGACCCTTGTTTGCAAGGATCATGTTCAATGACTTGCTACCAACCTCGAATTTCTTCAAGGTGTCCTTAAGTAGCGAGTTTTCTTTTTGGAGAGTTTCTAGATCATGACATTTGATACATGAATTTAAACTATCATGATATTCAATTTTTAACTTATCAAAATCACAAGTAAGACTATCATGCTCCTTTTTCAGCAATTTGTATTTTCTATTGATAATCTTGCATTCATCAAATAAGTCATGGAAGACATTTAATAATTCATCGAAAGATAAATCAGCATCTAATAAATTCGTTACCTCCTCTCCGATGGCCATTAAGGCGTAATGAGCAACTTGCTCGGTGTTAGACTCCTCTTCTTCAGACGCGCTCGAATCATCCCATGTTACTTTGAGCGCCTTCTTTTTTGTTGTTCTCTTTTTGGCTTGGGGACAATCACTCTTGTAGTGTCCCGGCTTTTTGCACTCATAGCAAATAACTTGGTCTTTCTTGGGTTCAAGTTTACTAAACTTGTTTCTTTTAATGAATTTTTTAAATTTTCTTGTTAGAAGTGCTAAGTCATCATCACAGTCCTCATCACTTGAGTTTTCTTTCAAGTGATCTTCCAAAGTTCTAAGTGCCATATCCTTCCTGTTCTTTGGAAGGATGTCTTCTTGCTCTTCATGAGCTTTGCAAGTCATCTCGTAGGTCATTAATGACCCAATTAGTTCTTCAAGAGGGAAGTTGTTTAGATCTTTTGCCTCTTGAATAGCAGTGACTTTAGGATCCCAACTCTTAGGAAGGGATCTTAGAATCTTATTTACGAGCTCAAAATCCGAAAAACTTTTTTCGAGTCCTTTTAGACCGTTGACAACATCCGTGAAACGGGTAAACATGTCGCCAATAATCTCACTCGGTTTCATCCGAAAAAGTTCGAAAGAGTGTAACAAAAGATTGATTTTTGACTCTTTCACTCTACTTGTGCCTTCATGAGTTACTTCGAGTGTGTGCCAAATATCAAATGCAGTTTCACAAATCGAAACACGATTAAACTCGTTTTTATCAAGTGCGCAAAATAAGGCATTTATAGCCTTTGCATTAAGAGCGAAAGCCTTCTTCTCCGAATCGTTCCAATCGATCATTGGAAAAGAAGACTTTGAAAAACCATTCTCGACAAGATTCCAGAGTTCAACGTCCATAGAAATAAGAAAGATCCTCATTCGGGTCTTCCAATAAGTGTAGTCTGTCCCATTAAACATAGGTGGACGTGTAATGAAATGGCCCTCTTGGTTTCCGGCGTAAGCCATCTCTCTTGGGTTTTAATCCGTTTGAGAGTTAACCGGGCTCTGATACCAATTGTTAGGATCGAGAGCACTAAGAGGGGGGGGTGAATTAGTACAGCGGAAATCTTTCAGCGATTAAAAACGAAAGCTGCGTTCATTCTGTTGAATCTCGGATTTTGATGATAAAATCAATTGATGGGTTATTTGATCTAATCCATATTATTGAGTTAAGTATGCAGGATTAACTATGATAACCAGAAAACACAAAGCAAGAATACCGGAGTCAAGTTCGATGAACGTTTAAGAGTCCGAAGAATCGTCGGAGATGATGATGGAACCAACCAAGAAGAAATCGGGAACCTGTTGGAAGTTCACCGAAGAGATTGTCGGAGGTTCGCAGAGATCACTGAGAAGTCTCGGCTACTCATTAAAGTCATCACAAGTTCGGGAGCGTGCTTGGACCCCGTCGGAAGAAGTTCGTCGGAAAGCTCGCCGGAACAAGACTTGACGCTCGCGGTTGATAAATTGCTTAGGATGTGTTTTGTTATGTAGTTCACTTGTAATTAGGATTAGGATTAAGAAGATAATCCTATATCCTGGTTAGGGGCCAACTGGGGCCAAAGTCAGATTTGGTTTGGGCTAAAAGTAAGCCAAACCAAGTGAACCGGAGAGCCAGGCGGTGGCATCGCCCAGCACCCGAGTGCTGGGCGGTGACACCTCCTTGGCTGGGTGGTTGCACCGTCCAGCACCCGAGCGCTGGGCGGTGGCACCGCCTGGCTGGGCGGTGGCACCTCCAGCACCGGGAACCCTAAGAGAATTCAAATTTTGGAGCCCAAAGTTTGAATCCTCTTGAGGCCTATAAATACCCCTCAAATCTCAGCTGAGATTACAACTTTTGAGAAGCATTTTGATTGAGAGAAAAGTCTTAGAAAGTCTTAGCAAGTCTTGTTTTCAATTTGCTAAAGAGTTCTCCTCCTTCTTTCTTATTGAAAATTTGTAAGAGGTTGAACTGCTTGTAAAAGGTTGTAAGAGGGGTGTTTACCCTTCCATTTCAAGAGATTTGCTAGTGGAAGGTGGGAGCCTCATCGAAGAGGGGCATTTCAAGTGGAGTAGGTCATTTGACCGAACCACTCTAAAAATCAGCGTAATCTCTGGTTTGCATTTTATTATTGTCATTTACATTACTGCAAATCTTCTTACTGCTTTAGTTCCTTATTACCCTTGCTGTGCAACTTTAAGAATACGCTTTCAAGTTAAACTTTTCAAGTTCCGTTCTTATCGTACGAAAGATTTTGTTAAAATCGAAGTTTTAATCCGCGGCACTAATTCACCCCCCCCTCTTAGTGCCGCTCCGATCCTAACAAGTGGTATTAGAGCAAGGTTATCTCTCATATTTGGTTTAACACCCAAGAGAGATGGCTTACTCCGGCATGCAAGAGGGTCACTCTATTGCACGACCACCTTTGTTTAATGGGTCGGATTACACATATTGGAAGACTCGCATGAGGATCTTCCTCATTTCTATGGACTTTGAGCTTTGGTCTATTGTTGAGAATGGATTTCAAAAATCTTCTCTTCCGATGAGCGAATGGAATGAATCGGAGAAGAAGGTTTTTGCTTTAAATGCAAAGGCTATGAATGCCTTGTTTTGTGCATTAGACAAAAACGAATTTAATCGTGTTTCAATGTGTGATTCGGCTTTTGATATTTGGAGAACTCTTGAGGTCACTCATGAAGGCACTAGCCGAGTGAAAGAGTCCAAAATCAACATCCTTGTGCACTCTTATGAACTTTTCCGAATGAAACCAAGTGAGTCCATCGGAGACATGTACACCCGGTTTACGGATGTCATCAATGGACTCAAAGCTCTTGGTAAAGATTTTACTAACTTTGAACTAGTAACTAAAATCTTAAGATCTCTCCCTAAAAGTTGGGATCCAAAAGTTACGGCCATTCAAGAGGCCAAAGACCTTAAAGCATTCCCTCTTGAAGAACTCATTGGGTCTCTAATGACCTACGAAATGACATGTCAAGCTCATGACGAGCTCGAGAACCCCCTTCCAAAGAACAGGAAGGATATGGCACTCAAATCACAAGAAGACCACTTGAAAGGAACATCAAGTGATGAGGACAGTGACAATGACATTGCACTTTTGACTCAAAAATTTAAAAAATATTTAAGAAAGAACAAATTTAAAAATAATACAAAAAATAAATTTGAACAAAAAAAGGACCAAGTGATTTGCTATGAATGCAAAAAACCGGGACACTATAAGAACGATTGTCCTCAAGCCAAAAAGAGAACATCAAAGAAGAAGGCGTTCAAGGCAACGTGGGATGATTCAAGCGCATCCGAAGAAGAGGAGTCCAACACCGAGCAAGTTGCTCATTACGCGCTAATGGCGTTAGGAGAAGAGGTATGTGATTTATTTAATGAAGATTTATCTTTTGAAGAACTATCTATCGCTTTTCATGAATTATTTGATGAATGTAGAACTGTTAGCAAGAAGTTAAGTATCTTAAAGAAAGAGCATGCTTTGCTACAAGATAAGTTTGATAGTCTTCAAACTCCTCCATTCTCTAAGTGTGAGCACTTAGAAGCATTAAAAAATGAAAATTTACTTCTTAAGGAAACCTTAAACAAGTTTAAGGTTGGTAGCAAAGGATTATATATGATTCTTGCACACAAGGGTCACATCGCAAATAGAAATGGAATTGGATTTGTAAAAGGATTACATCAAAATCCTACCACTTTCATAAAAGGACCTACATTACAGATTTCCTCTTATATGAAATGCAACTTTTGTTGCAAATCTGGACATATTGCCTACAAATGCCCATTTAGAAAAATTAGTTCACAAAAATTAATATGGGTTCCTAAAGGAACTATAAAGAATTCAATAATAAATAACAAAGTTAGTGGGTCAATTTTTGAGGCACCCAAAATCAAATGGGTACCTAAAAATCATCCTCTTTTGTAGACAAACCCACAAGCTAGGAGCAAGAGATGGTATCTCGATAGTGGATGCTCAAGACATATGACTGGAGATCCATCTCATTTCTCTATGCTCACTAGCAAAGAAGAAGGGTACGTTACCTTCGGAGACAACAACAAGGGCAAAATCATTGGCAAGGGAACTATTGGTAATAAATTTAATTTTTCCATTGATGATGTCTTACTAGTTGATGGATTGAAACATAATCTCTTGAGTATTAGTCAACTATGCGATAAAGGTTACATCGTTAGATTTGAATCAAATATGTGCATTATTGAAAAACCAAATCATAACATGACTATGATTGCTTTAAAACAAAATAATGTCTATACCATCAATCTTGATGAACTAAGTAATGAAATGTGTTTCTCCGCCGTAAATGATGATGCTTGGCTTTGGCATAGGAGATTAGGCCATGCAAGCATGAAAATAATATCTAAGATCTCATCTCAAGAATTAGTACGAGGAATTCCAAATATAAAGTTTATTAAGGACAAAGTATGCGATGCATGTCAACTAGGCAAACAAATAAAAACAAGCTTCAAACCAAAAAATCAAATTAGCACCACTAGACCATTACAATTGATCCATTTAGACTTATTTGGACCAATTGATACAACAAGTCTAGGTGGAAGCAAATATGCTTTTGTGATTGTGGATGACTACTCTAGATACACTTGGACCTATTTCTTAGCTCACAAAAGTGATTGCTTCAAGTGTTTCTCTAAATTTTGTAAACTCACTCAAAACGAAAAAGGCTTCATGATTTCATCAATTCGGAGTGATCACGGTGGTGAATTTCAAAACCATGACTTTCAAAATTTTTGCGAAGTTAATGGATACAATCACAACTTCTCAACTCCAAGAAATCCTCAACAAAATGGTGTAGTTGAAAGAAAAAATAGAAACCTACAAGAAATGACAAGAACTATGTTAAATGAACATAGTTTACCCAAATATTTTTGGGCTGAAGCCGTAAATACGGCTTGCTACATCATGAATAGGGTTATAATAAGACCATCTCTATCAAAAACTCCCTATGAATTATGGAATAACAAAAAACCAAATATTTCTTATTTTAAAGTTTTTGGTTGTAAATGCTTTATTTTAAATGAAAAGGATGCCTTAGGTAAATTTGATGCTAAATCCGATGAAGGCATCTTTCTTAGCTACTCTTCCGTTTCTAAGGCTTTTCGGATTTTTAATAAAAGAACCTTAGTAATAGAAGAGTCTATTCATGTAGTTTTTAATGAAATTTCCGATTTAAAGAAAAATGATTTTGATGATGATCTTGGTTTTGATAATTTGAATTTAAATGAACCCTCTCCTCAAAATAGCCATTTGAATGCATCTTATTCCGAAATTTCTTTACCAAAAGAATGGAAGTATGTAGATGCTCATCCAAAAGAGCAAATTATAGGAGATACATCAAAAGGGGTTCAAACTCATTCTTCTTTCAAAAATTTCTGTGTTAACGCCGCTTTCCTTTCTCAAATTGAACCTAAATGCATTGACGAAGCCTTAAAAGATGATTTTTGGGTCATTGTAATGCAAGAAGAATTGAACCAATTTGAGAGGAATGAGGTATGGAAGCTTGTTCCTAGACCAAGTGACCACTTAGTCATAGGTACTAAGTGGGTCTTTAGAAACAAGCAAGACGAAAATGGTATCGTGGTTAGAAACAAGGCTAGATTAGTGGCCAAAGGTTTCAACCAAGAAGAAGGTATCGATTACGAAGAAACCTTCGCTCCCGTGGCTCGATTGGAAGCCATAAGGATGCTCCTTGCCTATGCTAGTAGTAATAATTTTAAACTATTTCAAATGGATGTTAAAAGTGCCTTCTTAAATGGTTTTTTTTCCGAAGATGTATATGTCGAACAACCTCCCGGATTTGAAAATACTCTTTTTCCTAATCATGTATTCAAATTGACTAAGGCTCTCTATGGCTTGAAACAAGCTCCTAGAGCTTGGTATGAAAGGCTTAGTTCCTTTCTTATTTTAAATAATTTTACCAAAGGCAAGGTTGATACTACATTGTTTATTAAACATTTTGAAAATAATTTTCTTATTGTGCAAATTTATGTTGATAATATTATTTTTGGCTCTTCGGATGAATCACTATGTGAATCATTTGCCAAATCTATGAGTCATGAATTCGAAATGAGTTTAATGGGGGAATTAACTTTCTTTTTAGGATTACAAATCAAACAACTTAAGGATGGTATATTTATTAACCAATCTAAATACACATTAGAATTGTTAGAACGATTTAACATGGATAATTCAAAAGCAATAAACACCCCTATGAGTACTGCGACTAAGTTAGATATGGATGAAAATAGTGAAAATTTCGATCAAAAAATATATAGGGGAATGATAGGTAGTCTACTCTACCTTACCGCGACTAGACCGGATATTATGTTTAGTGTAGGACTTTGTGCTAGGTTTCAATCAAAGCCTAAATTATCTCATCTCAAAAGTGTTAAAAGAATATTTAGGTATCTTAAAGGAACTCCAAATTTAGGATTTTGGTATCCAAAATCTGAAAAATTTGATTTAATAGCCGATGCGGATGCCGATTTTGGTGGATGCAGAATAGATAGAAAAAGTACATCCGGAACATGCCAATTTTTAGGACATGCACTTGTTTCTTGGACTTCCAAGAAATAAAATTCAGTTGCACTATCTACGGCAGAAGCCGAATACATAGCTGCAAGTGCATGTTGTGAACAAGTCATTTGGATGAAAAATACATTAGAAGACTATGGAATTCACTTTAAAAATAGTCCCATAAAATGTGATAATACTAGTGCCATATGTCTTACTAAAAATCCAATTCAGCATTCTAGAACTAAGCACATTGACGTTAGGCATCATTTCATACGCGATCATGTCCTTAACAATAATGTTGTTCTAGAATTCATTGACACAAAGCATCAATTAGCAAATATATTCACAAAAGCCTTGAATGAAGACCAATTTGAATTCATTAGAAGGGAATTAGGTATGTTAAATTGTCCCTAAACAATAAACTTGTTTGATTGGATTTTCCGTAAAGTTTTTCATCTTCTTTCCATCTCTCATTCTCCTTCAAATTCCATATGACATGTTGTGAAATCTCGAAATCGACTTTGATGACTTGATTATGAATTTCAAGTTAGCGATTTGATTTAAATAAGTTTTATCTAAATCATAATCTTGATCTTGCAAAATTGGAATCACAAATAATATCTTTTGGCATTCATGAATTGATACTTACAAATATGAAAGTATTGGCATTCATGACTTGAATTTGATTGAAACATTGTATGCTTAAATTAATCATTCTCCTATGTTTCAAAAATTCTTTAAATGCCTTATGTGATGATTAAAAAGTAATGTTGAGATTTTCATGAATTTGACGATTTGAATGAGTTTGTATTCGAATTATGATCTTGACTTCGTGAAATTACTACTTGAATTTTTTTTATCCCAATCTCTCTCTTATACATCTACAATTTCTGTTATTCATAGAAAGAAGAGATTAGATAATATGAATGCATGCTGAATTTTCCTCTAAAATGAACTCTGCGTAAATATTTTTGCATACTTAATTTTCAATGATAAAATCATTGTATGACAAAATATGTGCTTCAAGTCTCATTTTCCTTTTTATTGATGACAAAGGGGGAGAAAAGTGATGACTTATATCATTCTTAATAGCATGACAAAATATGAATTGCAAAATCCTTGAGAAAAGTGATCGATCGATGATTATCTTATATGCCTTGCAAAATCCTTGAAAATATCGTAAGATTGATTGATCATATTGAATGCATGTCTAAAATGTATAATCATGCAATTCAAGTTGAAAATCTTTATCTCTTGTCATAGTAAAATTTGTCTCTTATCTTTCGACTTGAAAAAGATTTTCATCAAAGTTTCGCATTTACATTATGCTTAATGAGAATAACGATAAGTTCTACAGTTAGAGCTTATCGGTTTATACTTGAATTCAATGATGAAATTCAAGTGTTTTATCTTCTCATAATATGGCATATAGATAGGGGGAGTTACGTTTAACTCCGTCATCAATTGATTGTTATCATCAAAAAGGGGGAGATTGTTGAATCTCGGATTTTGATGATAAAATCAATTGATGGGTTATTTGATCTAATCCATATTATTGAGTTAAGTATGCAGGATTAACTACGATAACTAGAAAACACAAAGCAAGAATACCGGAGTCAAGTTCGATGAACGTTTAAGAGTCCGAAGAATCGTCGGAGATGATAATTGAACCAACCGAGAAGAAATCGGGAACCTGTTGGAAGTTCGCCGAAGAGATTGTCGGAGGTTCGCAGAGATCACCGAGAAGTCTCGGCTACTCATTAAAGTCATCACAAGTTCGGGAGCGTGCTTGGACCCCGTCAGAAGAAGTTCGTCGGAAAGCTCGCCGGAACAAGACTTGACGCTCGCGGTTGATAAATTGCTTAGGATGTGTTTTGTTATGTAGTTCACTTGTAATTAGGATTAGGATTAAGAAGATAATCCTATATCCTGGTTAGGGGCCAACTGGGGCCAAAGTCAGATTTGGTTTGGGCTAAAAGTAAGCCAAACCAAGTGAACTGGAGAGCCAGGCGGTGGCATCGCCTGGCTGGGCGGTGACACCTCCTTGGCTGGGCGGTTGCACCGTCCAGCACCCGAGCGCTGGGCGGTGGCACCGCCTGGCTGGGCGGTGGCACCTCCAGCACCGGGAACCCTAAGAGAATTCAAATTTTGGAGCCCAAAATTTGAATCCTCTTGAGGCCTATAAATACCCCTCAAATCTCAGCTGAGATTACAACTTTTGAGAAGCATTTTGATTGAGAGAAAAGTCTTAGAAAGTCTTAGCAAGTCTTGTTTTCAATTTGCTAGAGAGTTCTCCTCCTTCTTTCTTATTGAAAATTTGTAAGAGGTTGAACTGCTTGTAAAAGGTTGTAAGAGGGGTGTTTACCCTTCCATTTCAAGAGATTTGCTAGTGGAAGGTGGGAGCCTCGTCGAAGAGGGGCATCGCAAGTGGAGTAGGTCATTTGACCGAACCACTCTAAAAATCGACGTAATCTCTGGTTTGCATTTTATTATTGTCATTTACATTACTGCAAATCTTCTTACTGCTTTAGTTCCTTATTACCCTTGCTGCGCAACTTTAAGAATACGCTTTCAAGTTAAACTTTTCAAGTTCCGTTCTTATCGTACGAAAGATTTTGTTAAAATCGAAGTTTTAATCCGCGGCACTAATTCACCCCCCCCTCTTAGTGCCGCTCCGATCCTAACACGTTCGATAGAAACTATTTTGATGCAAAAGCCGATTCTAAGATTACTTATGATTAAGTGCAGTTTACGTCTAAACACAGTTTGCATCTAAGCGCAGTTTACGCAGTTTGCGTCTAAATGCAGTTTGCGTCTAAGCGTAGTTTACGTCTAAATGCAGATTGCGTCTAAGCGCAGTTTGCATCTAAGTGCAGTTTGCGTCTATGCTCAGATTGCGTCTAAGCGTAGTTTGCGTTTAAGCGCAGTTTGCGTCTAAGCTCAGATTGCATCTAAGCGCAGTTTGCGTCTAAGCTCTGATTCGAAAAGATCTGAACTCAAACACTCGTTCGTAAAAGCACAGAAGACAGTTTGCAGTTATAAATAGAACCAAAACGTAAATGTAAACTGCAATGTAAAGATCGTACGAAAACACCGATTTACGTCTGAATGCAGATTCGGAAAGATCAGAACTTAGAAACTTGTTCGTAAAAGTGCAGAGAGCAGTAGCTATGTAGGAGGTTTGCAGTAATGATAAAGTGCTCAAAATAAAAGCAAACCAGAGATTTAGAGTGGTTCGGTCAGTCTTGACCTACTCCACTTTTGGCTTCCTCCACCGACGAGGTCACCGACGTCAACTAGAGGCCTTCCTTCAATAGGCGAAGGCCAACTGCCCTTTTACAGTTTCACTCCTTTTGACGGGCTCAGGAGACAACCCTTACAGAACCTTTCTCTCCTCTCTTTACAACTCAAGACTTGAAGAACAGAAAGAGGAGAACTTTTGGACTTTACACAAATTTGAGCTCTTAGAATCACAGAAAAGATCAAGAATTCGGTGTAGGTCTGTATCTTTTCAGTGCTAAATGGGTCGGGTATTTATAGGCCCCAACCCAGTTCAAATTTGGAGCTCAAAACGATCAAATCCCGGAATTCCAGGATCAGGCGGTTGCACCTCCTAACTGGGGCGGTTGCACCGCCTGGCAGAGCTCGAAGACTGAGCCTCTGGGCGGTGCCACCTCTGTCAGGGGTAGTTGCACCTCTCTGCCAGAGCTCAAAGACCGAGCTCAAGCGGTTGCACCGCCTGACTGGAGAGGTTGCACCGCTTGGCAGAGCTCGAAACTTGAGCTCTGGCGGTGCTACCTCCTGACAGAGGAGGTTGCACCGCCTAGTCTCGCTCGGAGACTGAGCCCTGGGTGGTTGCACCTCTTGGCTGGGGCGGTTGCACCGCCCAGTCTCGCTGGGAGACATAGCCTGGGCGGTGCTACCTCCCTGCCTGGGCGGTTGCACCTCCCATAGCAACCTGGGTCCGAATGGGTTGAACCATTCGACCCAATTTGAGTTCTTCAGGGGCCCAATTGCCCCAGGATTAAGCTAATGGGATCACCTCCCATTTCTAACTTAATCAAAGTGCTAACTACGATTATTTCCTAAGACATATTCTGCAGCTTGCTTTGGTGCGTCACTCGCTTCTTCCGACGAGTTTCCGGCGAACTTTCGTCGATCATCCAATGAACCCTCGGTGATACTCCTGCGGACTTTCGGCAAACTCCTGGACTGCGACGATCCACTTGGCAAGTTCCGACGAGCTCCTTTGGTAAGCTTCTGGACTTCTCGGATTTGTTCCCGTAGAACCTCCGACGACTGTCCGAACTTCCGTCGAGCTCTCGAACTCCCAACGTGATCATTGTCATGACTCCGGCGCAACTCCTGCTACATGTCTTACTTTCATCATAGTTAATCCTGCACACATATCTCAACACATACATTAGACAACAAATGACAATTGACTTCATCATCAAAATCCGAGATTCAACAAAAATTCTTTTCAATAAGATGGGAGGAGGTGAACACTCAAGCAATTTGAAAAACAAAACTTGTTAAGACTTTTCTAAGGCTCTTATCTCAAACTATTGCTTTGCAAAAGGTATATTCTCTGCTGAGAATTGTGGGGTATTTATAGGCCCCAAGAGGATAAAAATTTGGGCTCCAAATTTTGAATTCTCTTGGGTTTCCGAGACTAGCGGTGCCACCGCCTGTCAATGTCTTGTCAGGCAGGCATACTAGCGGTGCCACCACCTGTTGGTGGCTGTGCCACCGCCTTGTCTCGGATGCTGGGCGGTGCCACCGCCCGTCCTTACAAATTTCTGGTTGGGCATTACGTCCGACCCAAACTAAGTCACTTTTGGGCCCAGTTGGCCCCTAACCAAGGTATAGGATTGTCCCTTAATCCTAACCCTAATTACATGTGAACTACATGTTGAATCTCGGATTTTGATGATGAAGTCAATTGTCATTTGTTGTCTAATCTATGTGTTGAGATAAGTGTGTAGGATTAACTACGATGAAAGTTAGACAAGCAGCAGGAGTTGTGCCGGAGTCAAGTCAATGATCACGTTGGGAGTCCGAGAGTTCGACGGAAGTTCGGACAGTCGTCGGAGGTTCTGCGGGAACAGATCCGAGAAGTCCAAAAGCTTGCCAAGCGAAGCTCGTCGGAACTCGCCAAGTAGATCGTCGCAAGTCCATGAGTTTGCCGGAAGTCCGCAGGAGCATCACCGAGGGTTCATCGGATGATCGACGGAAGTTCGCCGGAAACTCGCCGGAAGAAGCGATTGACGCACCGAAGCAAAGCTATAGATATTGTCTTAGAATTAATCTTAGTTAGCACGTTGATTAAGTTGGAAATGGGAGGTGATCCCATTAGCTTAATCTTGGGGCATTTGGGCCCCTGAAAAACCAAAATTGGGCCGAATGGAGCTACCCATTCGGACCCTGATTGCACCAGGAGGTGCAACCGCCCAAGCCAGGAGGTAGCAACGCCTGGGCTAAGTCTCCCAGGGAGACTAGGCGGTGCAACCGCCCCAGCCAGGAGGTGGCACCACCTGGGCTCAGTCTCCGAGCGAGACTGGGCGGTGCAACCTCCCCTGACAGAGAGGTAGCACCGCCGGAGCTCGGTCTTCGAGCTCTGGCAGGAGGTGCAACCGCCTCAGTCAGGAGGTAGCACCACCTGGGGCTTAGTCTCCGAGCCAGACTCAGGCGGTGCAACTGCCCCTGACAGAGAGGTGCAACCGCCTGGGCTCAGTCTTCGAGCTCTGCCAAGCGGTGCAACTGCTCCAGTCAGGAGGTGCAACCGCCTGATCCCGGAATTCCGGGATTTGATCGTTTTGAGCTCCAAATTTGAACTGGGTTGGGGCCTATAAATACCCCACCCATTCAGCACTGAAAAGATATAGACCTACATCGAATTCTTGATCTTTTCTGTGATTCTAAGAGCTCAAAATTGTTGTAAAGCCCGAAAGTTCTCCTCCCTCTGTTCTTCAAGTTTTGAGTTGTAAAGAGAGGAGAGAAAAGTTCTGTAAGGGTTGTCTCCTGAGCCCGTCAAAATGAGTGAAACTGTAAAAGGGCAGTTGGCCTTCGCCTATTGAAGGAAGGCCTCTAGTTGACGTCGGTGACCTCGTCGGTGGAGGAAGCCAAAAGTGGAGTAGGTCAAGACTGACCAAACCACTCTAAATCTCTAGTTTGCATTTACTTTGAGCACTTTATCATTACTGCAAACCTCCTACATAGCTACTGCCCTCTGCGCTTTTACGAACGAGTTTCTAAGTTCAGTTCTTTCCGAATCTGCATTTAGACGCAAATCGGTGTTTTCGTACGATCATTACATTGCAGTTTACGTTTACGTTTTGACTCCAATTATAACTGCAAACTGCCTTCTGCAGATTTACAAAACATATCTCTAAGTTCAGATCTTTCCGAATCTGCGTTTAGACGTAAATCGGCGTTTTCGTACGATCACTACATTTCAGTTTACATTTACGTTTTAACTCCAATCATAACTGCAAACTGCCTTCTGCGCATTTACGAAACATATTTCAAAGTTCAGTATCTTCAAAGTTGACGTTTAGATGTAAACCGGTTTTATCGTACGAACGTCGGATTTCAGTTTGCGCTTACATTCTGATTTTTATCATAAACTGCAAACTGCCTCTATAGATCTACTTTAACTTCATCTCGCTTAATCTTAAGCTAAAGTAGTCTTAGAATCGGATTTTACATCGAAATCATTTTTGTCGTTCGAACGCAACTTTTAATTTCAATCGTAGAAAGTTTTCCGCTGCACTAATTCACCCCCCCCCCTCTTAGTGCTCTTGATCCTAACAATTGGTATCAGAGCGGGGTTAACTCTCTAACGGATTAAAACCCAAGAGAGATGGCGTATGCCTGAAACCAAGAGGGGCATTCTATTACACGTCCACCCATGTTCAGTGGGACGGACTACACCTACTGGAAGACCCGAATGAGGATCTTTCTTATTTCTATGGATTTTGAACTATGGAATCTTATCGAAAACGGATTTTCGAAGTCTTCTCTTCCAATGATTGATTGGAATGAATTGGAGAAGAAGGCTTTCGCTCTTAATGCAAAGGCTATGAATGTCTTATTTTGTGCGCTTGATAAAAACGAGTTTAACCGTGTTTCAACTTGTGAAACCGCATTTGATATTTGGCACACACTCGAAGTGACTCACGAAGGCACAAGTAGAGTGAAAGAGTCAAAAATCAATCTGCTGTTACATTCTTTCGAACTTTTCCGGATGAAACCGAGTGAAACCATTGGCGACATGTTTACCCGGTTCACGGATGTCGTCAACGGTCTAAAAGGACTCGGAAAAAGCTTTTCGGATTTTGAGCTCGTAAATAAGATACTAAGATCCCTTCCTAAGAGTTGGGATCCTAAAGTCACTACTATTCAAGAGGCAAAAGATCTGCGCAACTTCCCTCTTGAAGAACTAATCGGGTCATTAATGACCTATGAAATGACTTGTAAAGCTCATGAAGAGCAAGAAGACATCCTTCCAAAGAACAGGAAGGATATGACACTTAAAACTTCAGAATGCCACTTGAGAGAAAACTCAAGTGATGAGGACTGTGATGATGACTTGGCACTTCTAACAAGAAAATTTAAAAAATTCTTTAAAAGAAACAAGTTTAAGAATGACGTAAAAAATAAACTTGAACCCAAGAAGGACCAAGTTATTTGCTATGAATGCAAAAAGCCGGGACACTACAAGAGTGATTGTCCTCAAGTCAAAAGGAGAACATCAAAGAAGAAGGCGCTTCAAGCAACATGGGATGACTCGAGCGCATCCGAAGAAGAGGAGTCCAACACCGAGCAAGTTGCTCATTATGCCTTAATGGTCATCGAAGATGAGGTATCAAATTTAATAGATACAGATTTATCATTTGATGAATTATTAAATGCTTTCCATGAATTATTTGATGAATGTAAGACTATTAGTAGAAAATACAAATTGCTAAAAATGGAGCATGATAGTCTTCTCTGTAATTTCAATAAGTTAAATGCTGAACATCATGATAGTTTAAGCTCATGCATAAAATGCCATGATCTAGAAACTCTCCAAAAAGAAAACTTGCTGCTTAAGGACACCTTGAAGAAATTCGAGATTGGCAGCAAGTCATTAAACATGATCCTTACAAATAAGGGTCACGTTCCCAAAAGAAGTGGAATTGGATTTGTGAGAAATCCTCACCAAAATCCAACCACCTTCATAAAAGGCCCCATCTTATATGTTCGACATCAAAACAAATGCAACTTTTGTTGCAAATTTGGACACAAGACGCATTATTGTCCATTCAAGAAAATAAGTCCAAACAAATTGATTTTGGTTCCTAAAGGAACCATGATAAATTCTATGCAACATGATAGATAATGTAGATCTATTTGTGAGGCACCCAAAAGCAAATGGGTACCTAAAAATCATCCTTTCTTATAGAAAACTAAACCATCGCAAGCTAGGAGCAAGAGATGGTACCTTGATAGTGGATGCTCAAGGCATATGACCGGAGATCCATCTCAATTCTCTAAGCTCACTAGCATAGACGAAGGCTATGTCACCTTCGGAGACAACAACAAGGGTAAAATCATTGGTAAAGGAACCATAGGTAACAAATCCAACTTCTTTATTGAAGATGTTTTGTTAGTTGATAGTTTAAAACATAACCTCTTGAGCATTAGTCAATTATGTGATAAAGGATATATTGTCAGATTTGAATCTAATGCTTGCATCATTGAAAAACCACACAAAAACATATCTATGATTGCACTAAAACAAAATAACGTATACACTATTGATATCAATGATTTGTGTAATGAAATGTGTCTTTCTGTTTTGAATGAGGATGCTTGGATATGGCATAGAAGATTAGGTCATGCTAGCATGAAACTAATCACTCAAATATCATCTAAAGAACTTGTAAGAGGAATTCCTCATATCAAGTTCATCAAAGATAATGTATGTGATGCTTGCCAATTAGGAAAACAAATTAAGGGTAGTTTCAAATCTAAGAATCAGATAAGCACCTCTAGGCCCTTACAATTGATCCATATGGACTTGTTCGGACCAATCTTCACATCAAGCCTAGGAGGTAGCAAATACGCCTTCGTCATCGTGGATGACTATAGCAGATACACATGGACTTACTTCTTAAAACAGAAAAGTGAATACCTTAGATATTTTACCAAGTTTTGTAAACTTGTTCAGAATGAGAAAGGTTCTATGATTTCATCAATTAGAAGTGACCATGGTGGTGAATTTCAAAACCATGATTTCCAGGAATTTTGTGAACTCAATGGATACAACCATAATTTCTCTACTCCTAGAAATCCTCAACAAAATGGAGTAGTAGAAAGAAAAAATCAGAATTTACAAGAACCAACAAGAACCATGTTGAATGAACACAACCTACCCAAATATTTTTGGGCCGAAGCCGTAAATACTGCATGCTACATTTTGAATAGAGTTCTAGTAAGACCCCTACTAACCAAAACTCCCTATGAGTTATGGAACAACAAAAAACCCAATGTTTCATATTTTAAAGTCTTTGGGTGTAAGTGTTTTATCTTGAATGAAAAGGATAACTTACGAAAATTTGATGCAAAATCCGATGAAGGAATCTTTCTTGGTTATTCTTCAGTTTCTAAAGCCTTTCGTATCTTCAATAAAAGAACTTTAATTATCGAAGAATCCATTCATGTTGTTTTCAATGAGATTTCCGAAATCAGGAAAAATGATCTTGATGATGATGTTAATTTTGATTCCTTGAATTTAAATGAAACCCCTTCTCCAACTAGCAACTTGGATGCATCTACTTCCGGAACATCCTTACCCAAGGATTGGAAGTATGTAGATGCTCATCCCAAGGAGCTAATCTTAAGAGATACGTCAAAGGGGGTTCAAACACGATCTTCTCTTAAAAAATTTTTGTGCGAATGTTACCTTTCTCTCCCAAATTGAATCCAAATGTGTTGACGAAGCCATGAAAGATGATTCATGGATTATCGCAATGCAAGATGAATTGAATCAATTTGAGAGAAATAAGGTGTGGAAGCTTGTTCCTAGGCCAAATGACCATTTAGTTATTGGTACTAAATGGGTCTTCGGAAACAAGCAAGATGAAAATGGTATCGTGGTTAGAAACAAGGCTAGATTAGTGGCCAAAGGTTTCAACCAAGAAGAAGGTATCGATTACGAAGAAACCTTCGCTCCTGTGGCTCGATTGGAAGTCATAAGGATGCTCCTTTCCGAGCGAGATTGGGCAGTGCAACCTCCCCTAACAGAGAGGTAGCACCGCCTAAGCTCGATCTTCGAGCTCTGGCAGGAGGTGCAACCGCCTCAGTCAAGAGGTGGCACCGCTTGGGGCTCAGTCTCCGAGCCAGACTCAGGCGGTGCAATCGCCCCTGACAGAGAGGTGCAACCGCCTGGGCTCAGTCTTCGAGCTCTGCCAGGCGATGCAACCGCTCCAGTCAGGAGGTGCAACCGCCTGATCCCGGAATTCCGGGATTTGATCTTTTTGAGCTCCAAATTTGAACTGGGTTGGGGCCTATAAATACCCCACCCATTCAGCACTGAAAAGATATAGACCTACACCGAATTCTTGATCTTTTCTGTGATTCTAAGAGCTCAAAATTGTTGTAAAGCCCAAAAGTTCTCCTCCCTCTGTTCTTCAAGTTTTGAGTTGTAAAGAGAGGAGAGAAAAGTTCTGTAAGGGTTGTCTCCTGAGCCTGTCAAAAGGAGTGAAACTGTAAAAGGGCAATTGGCCTTCGCCTATTGAAGGAAGGCCTCTAGTTGACATCAGTGACCTCGTCGGTGGAGGAAGCCAAAAGTGGAGTAGGTCAAGACTGACCGAACCACTCTAAATCTCTAGTTTGCATTTACTTTGAGCACTTTATCATTACTGCAAACCTCCTAAATAGCTACTGCCCTCTGCGCTTTTACGAACGAGTTTCTAAGTTCAGTTCTTTCCGAATCTGCATTTAGACGTAAATCGGTGTTTTCGTATGATCATTACATTGCAGTTTACGTTTACGTTTTGACTCCAATTATAACTGCAAACTGCCTTCTGCGGATTTACAAAACATATCTCTAAGTTTAGATCTTTCCGAATATGTGTTTAGACGTAAATCGGCGTTTTCGTACGATCACTACATTTCAGTTTACGTTTACGTTTTAACTCCAATCATAACTGCAAACTGCCTTCTACGCATTTACAAAACATATTTCAAAGTTCAGTATCTTCAAAGTTGACGTTTAGACGTAAATCGGTTTTATCGTACGAACGTCGGATTTCAATTTGCGCTTACATTCTGATTTTTATCATAAACTGCAAACTGCCTCTATAGATCTACTTTAACTTCATCTCGCTTAATCTTAAGCTAAAGTAGTCTTAGAATCGGATTTTACATCGAAATCGTTTTTGTCGTTCGAACGCAGCTTTTAATTTCAATCGCAGAAAGTTTTCCGCTGCACTAATTCACCCCCCCCTCTTAGTGCTCTTGATCCTAACACTACATACCTAAAAACATAATTCTAAGCAAGTGTTTAACTGGCCAACGTCAAGCTTTGTTTCGGTGAGCTTTCCTGCGTTCTTCTGGTGGACTTCCGATACGCCCTCGGGTTTCTTCCGGCGGACTCCCAACAGGCTCCCGATCTTGTAACGAATTCAACGAGTAGTCAAACCTTCTCGGTGATCTCTGAGAACCTCCAATGTTCTCTTCGACAGACTTTCGAAAGTTCCGACAAGTCTCCGTTCTTTCTTGGTTAGTTCCGACAACATCTCCGACGAATCTTCGGACTCTCAAACGTCCATCGAACTTGACTCTAGTATCCTTGCTTTATGTTTTTAGGCTGTCGTAGTTAAACCTGCACACTCAACTTCAATAATATGGATTAGATCAATTAACCCATCAATTGATTTTATTATCAAAATCTGAGATTCAACAATCTCCCCCTTTTTGATGATGACAATCAATTGATGACGGAGTTAAACATAACTCCCCCTATCTATATGCCATATTGTGAGAAGATAAAACCACTTGAATTCCATCCCTTTGAATTTAAGCATAAATCGATAAGTTCTAACGTTGAACTTATCATTGTCTTATTAAGCATGAGTAAATATGAATCTTTGTATTTCTCATAATTTTCAGCTATTGAAAATCATTTTCAAGTCAAATGATAATAGATAATTTTCACTTTAACGAGAGATAAAAAATATGATAAAGATTTTCAACATTTATTTCATGATATAAATGTGAGGAGTGATTTCATATGATCAACCAATCTTGCGATATAGACATATAAGACAAGCAAGGCATATAAGGCAAGCTTTTGCAATTCATATAAGTCATGCTATCGATGCGCATAAGTCATATAAGTCATCATTTCTCCCCCTTTGTCCTCAACAAAAAATAAGGAGATGAGACTTGAAACACACGGTTTGTGATCATAAAATCAAAAGAAGTCAGCATAAAGATTAATCATATGAAATTCATCATTCAAAATTAATCTCACAAGAAATATTTATCTAGATTCAAAACCATATTAGCGAACATCCAGAATTTAACAATACATCTTAAACAAAGGTTCAATTTTTGTTCAAAAGAAGATGATAGACTTCTAACTTCATATTAAGAGTAATTAGAACAGAATAAGAAACTACATCGATTAATCCTTAGGAGGTAAGCACTACATCGATTAATCCTTAGGAGGTAAGCCACAGTGCTGATATATGACATCTATTTTTTGATTCATTTGTCGTAGTTCCTTCAAAATTTTAATTTGCTGGATTTGAATTTGTTCTTGCTGTGATTTGATCTGATTCAATTATGCCATAATGAGTTCTTCGGAGGATGAAATAGGAGCCGAAAGTGCTGCGCCAAAGGGACTAAGAGGAGGAGATTCATTTCCCCTAAGAATTGGTGTTTCGGGGTGTTCTACTGGTGGGAGAATTGGATCAGTCCTTCTAGGTTGCCTAACCCATATACCGTTGCTAAATGTGCACCTAAGTCTTTTCAGCAAATTTCTATTGATAATGATATACCGATCACTTTGAATTGTTTCTTCATCGGGTGGGATACAAATGTCATGGGCAAGTAGGAATCGAGTGATTAACCCTTTATATGGCAATATAATGTCTTTAGCTATAATATCTTGCATGTGTTACCGGATTAAGTATCCAAAACAGTTATATTGATCGATCATAATCCAATACATGGTGCTTATTTCTATTTGACTCATTTAATCAAGATGAAATTGCTTAGGGAATAGTATGCTAGTTATGATATGATGAAGGATTTTAGAGTTAAAGGGCAGTAGGTGCTCACAACTCTTGGGTATTATGCCGAGGTCAGGATTTGCAAAAATAGTTTCGACGGCTTCGGAGTAAGTTGCTCCGATTGTATTGATATCTCATTTACCTCTAAAATAACAGCCCCTATCTTTTTCAATGATTCCAATTAGTTGACAAATAGTATTATCAAAAATTCTAATTTGTGTCCCTAGTAGGTAAGTACTTCGGCTATCATTATCCACATATAAGTTTGCATAAAATAGCCTAACTAACCTAGGATAGATTGGTTCATTTATTTGTAGCAGAGGTAGGGCATCTAGATGTGCAAACCACCTAATGGGTTCTAGGTTTCCTAGTTCATTGAGATCAACGTGTTTACCCTTATGGATACATCTTGTTTCGAAGTTTGGAAACCTAAGAGCTACTTCTTTGGATTTAAAAAGGTCTTGGTCATATGAATCTCCTTCAACCCTTTTCCCTTTTGATCTTTTAGGAGCCATTATCTTATTGAGAATCTCTTGGAAGATGGAGAGCTTGGACTAACAAGAATCCCTCTCCAAGGCTTCTAATGCTGGAATGAAGATTTAGAGAGGTTGTGGGAGAGTTTGAGATAGTTTCTCATGGGTTGGGGGTGGTGTCACCGTCGGCCCTAACCCCTCGGGTTATAAAGGGGCTCTCGGGCGGTGCCATCGCCAAAACAAGCGGTGCCACTGCCTGGCGCCCAAGCGCTCAGGCGATGCTACCGCCGATTCTGGCAGTACCACCGCTGGCTTGCCGCGGAAGAGAAGAAAGAATTCTTTCTTCCCTCTTCTTGATTTTTAGAGGTGTTTGACTCAAGATAGGTTGAGATATTACTGTAATATATCATTTGGAATCGAAAGAGAAGGATGAAATCAACTCCATAAAAGAACGGAACAAGAATGAGACATTATTCGAAAAATACATTCAAACAAGCTTATTTTTAGGGACAATTTAACATACCTAGTTCCCTTCTAATGAATTCAAATTGGTCTTCATTTAAGGCTTTTGTAAAAATGTCTGCTAATTGATGCTTTGTGTCAATAAATTTTAGAACGACATTATTGTTAAGGACATGATCGCATATGAAATGATGCCTAATATCTATATGCTTAATTCTGGAGTGCTGAATCGGATTTTTGGTAAGACATATGGCACTTGTATTATCACATTTTATGAAAATGTTTTTCAAGTGAATTCTATAGTCTTCTAATGTATTTTTCATCCAGACAACTTGTGCACATCATGCACTTGTAGCAATGTATTTGGCTTCCGCCGTAGATAGTGCAACTGAATTTTGTTTCTTGGAAGTCCAAGAAACAAGTGCATGTCCTAAAAATTGGCATGTTTCGGATGTACTTTTTCCATCTATCCTGCATCCGCCAAAATCGGCATCTGCATAAGCTATTAAATCGAATTTATCAGACTTTGGATACCACAATCCTAAATTTGAAGTTCCTTTAAGATATCTAAATATTCTTTTAACACTCTTAAGGTGAGATAATTTAGGATTAGATTGAAATCTAGTGCAGAGTCCTACACTAAACATGATGTCCGGTCTAGTCGCGGTGAGGTAGAGTAGACTACTGTTAGGACTCTATTTAGGAAAGTCCTAATTGAGAGGGACATTTATGTAAAACCTACCTAAGCCAACCCCTATTAAAGAGGTGAAGAGGCCGATTAGGGTTAGGAGATTGTTTCTTAGAGATAAATTAGGAGTTGTAAAGAAATAGGAGTCTTGATTAGAAGTCTATTAGGAGTTGGTTAGAAGAAGAAGTCTTGAGTAGGAGTCTTGAGTAGGAGTCATATTAGGAGTTAGGGTTTAGAAACCCTATAAATAGCCATGTATTCCTCCTCTTTTCACAAGCAATAGATGAATCTTTTCTGCAGCCTTTGAGCATCAACTTGGAGGGAGGAACCCCTATAGAGTTCCAAGGAGGTTGATCCCCTAAAGAGATCAACCCCAAGTTTAGAATCTGCAAGGGTTCTAACACCTGGTATCAGAGCAGCATTCTTGGCGTCTCGCTACCCTTCCATAGCCATCCATCAACCCTCTACAACCGCCCAAAGCAATTCCCACAATTGCTTAAGAGATCGTTGTCAAATTCCACCGTCATCTCCACCACCACGGATCATCCTTTAATCTCCCCGTGAATTGCAACAGGTTCTGATTTTCTACCTTACTGCTGTTGCAATTTAGTTATCCTTATTTGAAAATCCCAAAAAAATTATTCCTATATTGTTGCATATACTTTTCGTCATAAGTCCAAATGGATCAATTGTAGTGGTCTAGTGGTGCTAATTTGATTTTTTGGTTTGAAACTAGTTTTTATTTCTAGTTGACATGCATCGCATACTTTGTCCTTAGTAAACTTCATATTTGGAATCCCTCATACTAATTCTTTAGATGAGATCTTAGATATTAGTTTCATGCTTGCATGGCCTAATCTCCTATACCAAAGCCAAGCATCATCATTTAGAGCAAAGAAGCACATTTCATTACTTAGTTCATCAAGGTTGATAGTGTAGACATTATTTTGTTTTAATGTAATCATAGTCATGTTAGTGTTTGGTTTTTCGATAATACACATATTTGATTCGAATCTAACGATATAACCTTTATCGCATAATTGACTAATACTCAAGAGATTATGTTTCAATCCATCAACTAGTAGAACATCATTAATAGAAAAACTTAATTTGTTACCTATAGTTTCCTTGCCAATGATTTTGCCTTTGTTGTTATCTCCGAAGGTGACGTACCCTTCTTCTTTGCTAGTGAGCATTGAGAAATGAGATGGATCTCCAGTCATATGTTTTGAGCATCCACTATCGAGATACCATCTCTTGCTCCTAGTTTGTGTGTTTGTCTACAAAAGAAGATTATTTTTAGGTACCCATTTAAATTTGGGTGCCTCAAAAATTGATCCACTAGATTTGTTATTCATTATTGAATCATTTATAGTTCCTTTAGGAACCCATATTAATTTTTGTGGACTAATTTTCCTAAATGAAGATTTGTAGGCAATATGTCCGGATTTGCAACAAAAGTTGCATTTCATATAAGATGAAACACGTAATGTAGGTCCTTTCATGAAAGTGGTAGGATTTTGATGTGATCCTTTTACAAATCCAATTCCACTTCTATTTGTGACATGACCCTTGTTTGCAAGGATCATATCTAATCCTTTGCTACCAACCTTAAACTTGTTTAAGGTTTCTTTAAGAAGTAAATTTTTATTTTTTATTGCTTCTAAATGTTCACATTTAGAGCATGGAGGAGTTTGAAGACTATTAAACTTATTTTGTAGTAAAACATGCTCTTTCTTTAAGATACTTAACTTCTTACTAACAGTTCTACATTCATCAAATAATTCATGAAAAGCGATAGAGAGTTCTTTAAAAGATAAATCTTCATTAATTAAATCACATACCTCTTCTCCTAAGGCCGTTAGCGCAAAGTTTGCCTCCTCTTTGTTGCTAGCTTCTTCACTTTCGGAATCACTTGAATCGTCCTAAGTTGCCTTTAGAGCTTTTTTCTTCTTTGGTTGCTTCTTCTTGGCTTGAGGGCATTCATTTTTGAAATGCCCTGGCTTCTTGCATTCATAGCATATCACTTGGTCCTTTTTAAATTCAAGTATGTTTTTGGTGTTATTTTTAAATTTGTTCTTTCTTAAAAAAATTTTAAAATTTTGAGTCAAGAGTGCAATGTCATTTTCACTGTCCTCATCACTTGATGTTCCTTTCAAGTGATCTTCTTGTGATGTGAGTGTCATATCCTTCTTGTTCTTTGGAAGGGGGTTCTCGAGTTCGTCATGATCTTGACACGTCATTTCGTAGGTCATTAGAGACCCAATAAGTTCTCCAAGAGGGAATGTTTTGAGGTCTTTGGCCCCTTGAATGGCCATAACTTTTGGATCCCAATTTTTAGGAAGAGATCTTAAAATTTTACTTACTAGTTCAAAGTTAGAAAAATCTTTACCAAGAGCTTTGAGTCCATTGATGAAATCCGTGAAATAGGTGTACATGTCTCCGATGGACTCACTTGATTTCATTCGGAAAAGTTCATAAGAGTGCACAAGAATGTTGATTTTGGACTCTTTCACTCGGCTAGTACCTTCATGAGTGACCTCAAGAGTTCTCCAAATATCAAAAGTCGAATCACAAATTGAAACACGATTAAACTCATTTTTGTCTAGTGTACAAAACAAGGCATTCATAGCCTTTGCGTTTAAAGCAAAAACCTTCTTCTCCGAGTCATTCTATTCGCTCATCGGAAGAGAAGATTTTTTAAATTCATTTTCAACAATAGTCCAAAGCTCGAAATCCATGGAAATAAGGAAGATCCTCATACAGGTCTTCCAATACGTGTAATCCGACCCATTAAATATAGGTAGACATGTGATAGAATGTCCCTCATGTATGCTGGAGTAAGCCATCTCTCTTGAGTATTAAACCAACTATGAGAGTGAGCCTTGCTCTAATACCAATTGTTAGGATCGGAGTGGCACTAAGAGGGAGGGTGAATTAGTGCAACGGATTAAAACTTCGGTTTTGGAAAAATCTTCCGTACGATAAAAACCAATATCGATTAAAACCGATTTTGAAGCTTGATAACTTAGAAGCGTATGGAAGCGTAGTGACTAAGTAAAGAAGTTTGTAGTGTGTAAATGGCAAGAGTAAGATGCAAACCAGATAACACAGCAGTTTTAAAGTGGTTCGGTCAAAATGACCTACATCCACTTGCGAAGCCTTCTTCGAAGAGGCTCCCAACTTCCACTAGCAAATCTCCTTATAGGGGAAGGACTAATACCCCTCTTACAACCTTTACAAGTGGTTCACACTCTTACAATTCTTTTCAACAAGATGGGAGGAGGTGAACTCTCAAGCAATTTGAAAAACAAGACTTGCTAAGACTTTTCTAAGGCTCTTATCTCAAACTATTGCTTTGCAAAAAGTATATTCTCTGCTGAGAATTGAGGGGTATTTATAGGCCCCAAGAGGATAAAAATTTGGGCTCCAAATTTTGAATTCTCTTGGGTTTCCGAGACTAGCGATGCCACTGCCTGTCGGTGGCGGTGCCACCACCTGTCAATGTCTTGTCAAGCAAGCGTACTGGCGGTGCCACCACCTGTTGGTGGTTGTGCCACCGCCTGGTCTCGGGTGCTGGGCGGTGCCACCGCCCGTTCTTACAAATTTCTGGTTGGGCTTTACGTTCGACCCAAACCAAGTCACTTTTGGGCCCAGTTGGCCCCTAACCAAGGTATAGGATTGTCCCTTAATCCTAACCCTAATTACATGTGAACTACATACCTAAAAACATAATTCTAAGCAAGTGTTTAACCGGCCAACGTCAAGCTTTGTTTCGGCGAGCTTTCTTGCGTTCTTCCGGTGGACTTCCGATACGCCCTTGGGTTTCTTCCGGCGGACTCCCAACAGGCTCCCGATCTTGTAACGAATTCAACGAGTAGCCGAGCCTTCTCGGTGATCTCTGCGAACCTCCGACGTTCTCTTCGGCAGACTTCCGAAAGTTCTGACAAGTCTCCGTTCTTTCTTGGTTGGTTTTGATAGCATCTGCGACGAATCTTTGGACTCTCAAACGTTCATCGAACTTGACTCCGGTATCCTTGCTTTATATTTTTAGACTGTCGTAGTTAATCCTGCACACTCAACTTTAATAATATGGATTAGATCAATTAACCCATCAATTGATTTTATTATCAAAATCCGAGATTCAACAGATAGTGGATGCTCAAGGCATATGAGTAGAGATCCATCTCAATTCTCTAAGCTCACTAGCATAGACGAAGGTTATGTCACCTTCGGAGACAACAACATGGGTAAAATCATTGGCAAAGGAACCATAGGTAACAAATCCAACTTCTTTATTGAAGATGTTTTGTTAGTTGATGGTTTAAAACATAACCTCTTAAGCATTAGTCAATTATGTGATAAAGGATATATTGTCAAATTCGAATCTAATGCTTGCATCATTGAAAAACCACACAAAAACACATCTATTATTGCATTAAAATAGAATAACGTATACATCATTGACATCAATGGTCTTTGCAATGAAATGTATTTCTTGGTTTTGAATGAAGATGCTTGGCTTTGGCATAGGAGATTAGGTCATGCTAGCATGAAACTAATCACTCAAATATCATCCAAAGAACTTGTATGAGGAATTCCTCATATCAAGTTCATCAAAGATAATATGTGTGATGCTTGTCAATTAGGAAAAAATAAATTAAGGGTAGTTTCAAATCTAAGAATCAAATAAGCACCTCTAGACCCTTACAATTGATCCATATGGACTTGTTCGGACCAATCTCTACATCAAGCCTAGGAGGTAGCAAATATGCCTTCGTCATTGTAGATGACTATAGTAGATACACATGGACTTATTTCTTAAAACACAAAAATTAATGCTTTAGATATTTCACCAAGTTTTGTAAACTTGTTCAAAATGAAAAGGGTTTTATGATTTCATCAATTCGAAGTGATCACGGTGGTGAATTTCAAAACCATGATTTCCAAGAATTTTATGAATCTAATGGATATAGCCACAACTTCTCTACTCTAAGAAATCCTCAACAAAATGGAGTAGTAGAAAGAAAAAATAGAAATTTACAAGAAATGGCAAGAACTATGTTGAATGAACATAACCTACCCAAATATTTTTGGGCTGAAGCCGTAAACACTATATGCTATATTTTGAATAGAGTTCTAGTAAGACTCTTACTCACCAAAACTCCCTATGAGTTGTGGAATAATAAAAAATCTAATATTTTATATTTTAAAATTTTTGGGTGTAAGTGTTTTATCTTGAACAAAAAAGATGCCTTAGCAAAATTTGATGCTAAATCCGATGAAGGAATTTTTCTTAGTTATTCTTCGATTTAAGCTTTTTGTATCTTCAATAAAAGAACTTTAATTATAGAAGAATCCATTCATGTTATTTTCAATGAGACTACCGAAATCAAGAAAAATGATTTTGATGATGATATTAATTTTGATTCTTTGAATTTAAATGAAAACCCTTCTCCAACTAGCAACTTGGATGCATCTACTTTTGAAACATCCTTACCCAAAGATTGAAAGTATGTAGATGCTCATCCTAAAGAGCTAATCTTAGAAGACACATCTAAGGGGGTTCAAACACGTTCTTCTCTTAAAATTTTTTGTGCCAACGCCACTTTTCTCTCCCAAATTGAACCTAAATGTATTGACGAAGCCATGAAAGATGATTCATGGATTATCGCAATACAAGATGAGTTAAATCAATTTCAGAGAAATGAGGTGTGGAAGCTTGTTCCTAGACTAAATGACCATTTAGTTATTAGTACTAAATGGGTCTTTAGAAATAAGCAAGATGAATATGGTATCGTGGTTAGAAACAAGGCTAGATTAGTAGCCAAAGGTTTTAACCAAGAAGAAGGTATCGATTACGAAGAAACCTTCGCTCCTGTGGCTAGATTAGATACCATAAGGATGCTCCTTGCCTATGCTAGTAATAATAATTTTAAGTTATTTTAAATGGATGTTAAAAGCGCTTTTCTTAATGGCTTTATTTCTGAAGAAGTTTATGTTGAACAACCTCCCGGATTTGAAAATAATAGCCTCCCTAATCATGTATTTAAATTAACTAAAGCTCTCTATGGTTTAAAACAAGCCCCAAGGGCTTAGTATGAGAGACTTAGTACTTTTCTTATTGAAAATAATTTCACAAAAAGGCAAGGTCGATACTACATTGTTTATCAAGAATTTTGAAAATAATTTTCTCATTGTTTAGATTTATGTTGATGATATTATCCTCAGTTCTATGAATGAATCTCTTTGTGAATTTTTTGCTAAAACCATGAGTCTCGAATTTGAAATGAGTTTGATGGGAGAATTAACCTTTTTCTTAGGCTTACAAATTAAGTAACTAAGCAATGACATCTTTATTAGTCAAACTAAATATGCTTTAGATCTGCTGAAAAGATTTAATATGGATAGCTCAAAAGCTATTAACACTCCTATGAGCACCTCCATTAAGTTAGAAGTTGATGAAAGTGGAGAAAGCTTCGATCAAAAAACTTATAGGGGTATGATAGGAAGTTTGCTTTACCTCACTGCAACTAGACCAGATATCATGTTCAGTGTAGGACTTTGTGCTAGGTTTCAATCGAACTCTAAGATATCTCATCTCAAAGCAGTTAAAAGAATTTTTAGATATCTTAAAGGTGCTAGTCACAGGTGCCTAACAAGCCAATCACATGAGTGATGGCACGTGTGACTTGATACAGAATCTTTTTGCTTATTATATTTTGGTATATATCACTTTATAACTATTGCATATATGCACATATATATTATGATGTCCTTGGATTTGTGCAATGGGAATCGGATCGTGATGAGATCACGAAAATGAGATCGATTCACCTTTAAACATATATTCTAAATAATCCCGATCATAGGTTACTAGAGAGGGACATCGTAATAACCGAACAGACTGGTGTGCTGTATACCCGTCCATATGATAGATTCAGCTGGTCTCATAGTTGCTCGTGTAGGGACACTAGGGATACAGTACAGGTGCTCATTAGAGAATGAGTTCACTGATTGATCCGCTTACGGAATGCTAGATGGTTGATGATGCCTTATTGTCAAACAACGATTCCGTAGTCCTGGTGGTATATTTGGTCTTTAGACTTGAGACACCAAGGATGTCCTGTATGAGTGCTCCACTCTTTGATATCAGACTTATAGGTTTGGTTGTCCTAGATCTAGTACAGCTGGTCATTGGGAGTGGTAGTCGACCTTACGAGGGCTATTGAGTGTCGATAGAGGATCATCTACTCTCAGCGTCATGAGAGGTATATCCCATTTGTTCTTGCTTAGATGAATCCTTGGCTAAGGTCTTTCAGGTTGAGAGAGAAAGAGTTTTCCGGGACAATCCGATTAGAGTGAGACTCGAGTAGAAACTAGGGAAGGATCCATTAGGGTTTCATAGGGGACCTCTATAAATATGAGAGATTTAGAGCCTTTGCTTGCCTCTCCTATTCTCCTTCCCCTCTCCACCTCAAAGCAGGCTTGGAGTTTTGAGGAGCGTTGTCGCAGCCCTGCTGTGTGGATCACTGCTAGAGAGGAGGACACTTGACCTCCTTCACCCTCTCCTAAAGATCTGCAAGGAAACAGGGATATACGATCTCCGTAGGTAACACAATCTATTATATACGCAGTTTTTTCAGTTTCGTGGATTTTGCACACCACTCTTCATATGATGACGAACATCTCTTTGGAAATCTGGGATTTTTGTTTTCTTGTTCTTCCGCTGCGCATGCGATGTCGCCCCCAAGATTTCCCAACAATGGTATCAGAGCCAGGTTGTTCGTGCGATAGATTGGTTTTGAACTGCGTGTGTTGTGTTTTGGAGAAGCTTTTGACCTGCGGGGCATTGCGCCCACACTCAAGGGCAATGACGCCTGCGGCCGTTGCTCTCACGTGGTGACGCGCCGTAGTGTCACGGACTTAGCTGGTTTTGCCTAAGTCGTGCGGCACCCTTGCGTGTCCGTCCGCAAAGGTCAGCCTACCCGAAGCCTCCCATGGTCCCTTAGGACCCACATTTGAGAGAAGATGATAGAGAAAATGCCTCACTCGGGATCCACAAGCAAACATGTCCAAAAAATACCTTCATAGACAATGCAAATTACAAATAGACTTTACAAGCTCTGAACAGTTACACAACAAAGGGTAAAATGATCCATTACAAACCAAAAATCTCTCACACATGTCCACATGACACAACCTTTATTTACAAGCCTAAAGCGGCCACCAACTTAACTAAAATGGTACTATTAAGCCTTTTGTCGTCCCTCTACATGTCGTGTAAAGCATGAACATACCAAAAGACACGGACATACATAAGCATTACATCAAACACCTTGTTTAGAAGTTTGTCCGTGACATTCTCCCCCACTTATTCCTTCGACTTCCTCGTTGAAGCCTTTGCCGACACTGCAACTCCTCGCCTTTGCTGAGTCTTCAATCTTCTAGTCTAGCTACAATGCGCCTCTTGGCTCCCAATTGCTCTCCGTTGCTATATTTGAGTAGTCGAACCTTTGATCCGCCATGCTGCTTGAACTCACCAATGACTCTGACTCCGGTGTGGGGTTGGCTGAGTTGTGTTGATCCTTATTGATTCCTGCGGATCCTTCAAATGAAGGAAAAGACCATCCTTACTGTGCTAGTCTCTCAAATGCCTCATGCTGCTTGAACTAGGTGGATGCTTGTTAGAGCTTTAACGAGCATCGTCTCGTAAACTTCTGAAGTTTTGGGTCCTTCCTCCACAAAATTTGCTCATTGACTCTTCTTTCACTTAGTTGTCACATCCAAGTAGGTTCGCATCACTTCCGCTTTCGATTGGCATTTCGTTGGGAAATGAAGCAGACAATCTACTCTCAGTAGCACTGATCACCGTTAGTGAGGATTTGACAACTATTATCTTCCATTATCTTCGAAAGGTCTTTGAACATATGCAGAGCTCCTCTGCTGGATAGGTAAGAGAATTGGGGTACTCGGTTTCGCCCATTTTCTTAAGAGTTGAGAAGGCAAAGGTTACTTGACTTCGCCCACCTCCTCGAGGTTGTACTCCATGCATCGAGCTTGTTACTAGCCTTTGCCTGCTCTTTGCTCACACTTCTAAAGCACTTGAAGTGTTTGCACTCCTTGCGTTGAGTTAGCTACTGTAATTCACCTTCTCAATGCCATCGAACTTTTGGAATGCAGGAAATTTTTACCCCAACTTGGAGTAATTCTCAAATAGATTTGGTCGCCTTTGGGATTGTACCGTCTTCTCCATCAACCCTGCCGCCTACTTCCCTAAGTAGCGAAGGTACAGCACCGCATACTGACTACTTCGTTCCTCGGTCGTGCACTCTTGCATGACCCGAAGTCCTTCACTTTCGGCTATCTTGATGAGAAACTCATTGACACCGGTCTTATGAAGTTCCTTGGCCTCTGCCCTTCAGCCTTGTCTCGGTACTTGGAGTTTGCCTCTGCATGCTCCACCTCCTCGGCCCCTTTCACGACCAAGCGCTCTCCCTCCAAGAGAGCAAGGGATCAATGACTTTCACGGAAATCCCGCCTCTGCGGTACCATGGCGCTGCCTTGCCCATGGCGCTACTATCCGTCGCCTCGCATCTGCATCCCTTTTCTTCACAATCAGTAGATATGCCTCTGTGGTACTCCTCCGAGTCCACCTCCATTCTAACTGATGTTTGATTTTGGGTAGCTAAGTCCCCCTGGACTCATCGTCGCTTCCTCGCCCCTTTCGACCCCTTGCTTCAACACTTCTGTGTTCTCCAAGCAGCTCCCTTTGGTCGATGGAAAGACAGACTACAACTCCCATGCATGGCCTCTGCCATCATGTTGTAGGGTTTGCATCGATTCTATTCTCCTTAGCTTCCTTGGTAGTAACGTTCGCTTACTCGACCTTGTCCCCTGACTTATCGGGCTCCCTTAAGCGAATATGAGCTCTAGAGCAGTTTAACTCCCCAGATGCTTCGATCATACCTCTGCATGATCAAGTCCCTCCCATGGGACTCACTGGTACTTGCATTCGAACTTTTCCCTTGGTGGAACCCAGCCTCCATATGCTGATGACCAAGGTTTTCATCCGATGCAACCTTCGATGCACGCACGGAAGACCCGCCTCTGCGATACCATAGCTTTCACTCCTTGAATCCATAGCCCTTCTTGCCATCGTGTAGTTTACCGAAGTGGAGCTTCCAGTAGCTCCCGATCATACCTCCGTATGATCTAGTCCCTCACGGGGCTAGATTATGTGTATCGCATTACCACGAACTGTTCCACCACGATCCGCTACACCATGTCGCCTCCTGGTGACATCTCTATTGCATTCTGATCCTTGTGGGATGAACTCGAATTGTGAACCCTTTATGTGTGGCCTCTGCCCATACATCGCTAGGTCTCTTCCACCTTCGATTTTGTTCGCTCCTTTGGCAATCGACCTTCATCCACCCACTCTTGGGTCACACCAAGATGAAGCACCGCTCTAGGATAGTCCGTCGCCTAGTAGCTCCAGAAGTCCCCCGACTTCGCTGCAATTAGTGCACCATTGTCTGGATCCTGGGCCTCTACCCCTACCAGTACAATCTTCGCTGCGCACCGCCTCCTTTATAGCAACTTGAATGACAACACTATGGCATATTTTTCAAGAGTACCCACCTCTGCGTCCTCTTGCCCCGTGCTAAGGCCTTCTGAACCCAACTTCGCCTCCACAAATTGAGTCGCCTTAGTTCCTCCAACAAATGCTTTTCTGAGATAAGGTGCATATGCCTCGAAGCTCCCTTCGTCTTTGGCACCATGCAAGATGAGTTCACTCCATCAGAATGAATGACCCATGGAACAACATAATCCTGTTCTTGCCTCTGCAAGAGTTCATGTCCTTGACCTCTGTCCAAGGAAAGCACTATACTTCTGCTCCATGTTCCATCTTCTATGTTGGCTCCCTTCATGCGGCTTGGGTACTTCACCAAGTTACACCCAAGTTGCTCCGCTTCTCGTTTTTGCATTGAGTTGATGGTGGCCCTCGCGCCCACCATTCCACGGGTCAGCCCTCCCTTGAGTCCGATCTCCATATCGACTCCAAGTGTGTCTTCATTTGAGTTGCTTTGGGTCACTCCCCCACTTGATCTCGCAATGCATCCACCAATGCATTCTCTCAAGCGAGATCATGTGACGACTCCTCGCCACTTGCTCAGTCCATTGAGCTTCGTGGAGTTGTTGTTTGTTGAGGTACTCCTCCTCAACTTGTGAGATCCGTCCCACATGATTCTCCCTCTAGAGAGCCGGGACTTATCCCTCCTGGATAATTGTTCCGTTGGAGCAACATCTCTCTTCGTTTCGGAGACCACCATCCCCTTGGACTACTCTGATCTACTGAACAAATTGTGCATTGTTCTGCCTCCTGCAAATACACTTGCTAGATTGCGACTCCACGTTAATACAGCCCCCGGTGCACCCCTCAAGGCCTAGTAACATGCTGAACTAGTTGCACCCTTCAGCCTTCTACGGACGTACCCTTCTCATGCCGAAGAGAAAGTTTTAATGCTCCATGGCGCCGAGTTTCGGTCGCCTTGGGATGGCTGCGAACATTCTATCGTCCGCATACAAGCCCATGCATGAGTACCAAATTCTTCGAGTTAGCAATTTCCCCTCACCTCTATGAGTTTTGCATAACTCTTTTGGTCGTTGAGCAACTCATTCCACCTTGCATGGTCTCATCCTTTATCAAGCGCCTCGCTTGCCTTGAGCACCATCAAGTATAGTTGTCAACGTTGAGCCGTAGCTCAAACTCAGCCATCCCAACCTTTGTGCGCTTCGCATTCTTCCAAGCTTGTCTGTTCTCGTGGTGCCTCTTGCGCGAAGGGTTGGCCATTCCTCTGAATACCAATCTCAGATGCTCGCTCCTCCGAGCGACTCCTTTTCCCTACATCTCCATGCCCGTTTTCCCCCAAACGATCGTGCATGTGCTGATTGCCTTCAACGCGGCCCCGCTAGGTCCCCCACATTTGCATGCTAAGTGTTTCTATGAGTGCTTGTCCTGCTCTGATACCATCTGTCACGGACTTAGCTGGTTTTGCCTAAGTCGTGCGGCACCCTTGCGTGTCCATCTGCAAAGGTCAGCCTACCCGAAGCCTCCCATGGTCTCTTAGGACCCACATTTGAGAGAACATGATAGAGAAAACGCCTCACTCGGGATCCACAAGCAAACATGTCCGAAAAACACCTTCATAGACAATGCAAATTACAAACAGACTTTACAAGCTCTGAACAGTTGCACAACAAAGGGTAAAATGGTCCATTACAGACCGAAAATCTCTCACACGTGTTCACATGACACAACCTTTATTTACAAGCCTAAAGCGGCCACCAACTTAACTAAAATGGGACTATTAAGCCTTCTGCCATCCCTCTACATGCCGTGCAAAGCATGAACATACCAAAAGACATAGACATACATAAGCATTATATCAAACACCCTGTTTAGAAGTTTGTCTGTGACAGTAGGGCAGCGGCGCTTGTGGCCGCTGCTCCCGCGGGCAAAAACCCCGCAAGGGTGACCACCCGGCGAGGCAACACCGCCTGCGGACATTGCCGCATGGGTAGAACCGCCCACGGAGGGGGCGGCACCCACAAGGGAGCCCGCCCGCGGAGGCAGCAATGCCGGCGGGGGCGCCCAGCTGTAGGGGCAGTACCGCCAACGGGCGTGCCGCCTGCATGCGAGGGCAACAACCCCGCCCTGCGCCGCACAGCCCGTCGCCAACAGGATGGCAGCGGTGTCGGCAACAGCAGCAGTAGGGGAGGATGAGGGCCTTAGGGTTTTTGGCAAAAAAGATAGTTTTGCCCCTGTGAATTTGAGAAATTCTAGTTTCTGTCTTTTGTCCAAATTATAAAAATACCCCTATGAATTCAAAAATTCCCTATATGTCCCTGATTTCATAAAATACTAATTAATTAAAAGGTTTTGTTGATTATTATTTTTATCATTATCTAGTAGTCCTACATGATGATGATTATTTATACATGTGATGTATGATGTGTGGACGGATGATCATGGACCGTGTGATGTGTGTACTTGTGATTATTATTATTGAGGTCTACGAGCCTCCATTATATTTCTCGTTTATTGTCAGGCCTGCGTGCCTATGATTAAGTTGTAATCACATGAGGAGGCACAGCGGGAGCGTGGATGCGATTGCGGGACCCACGAGACGGACAATCGCGATGCATGAAGATGCATCGAGATATCGGCAGAACCGACGAGGACGAGATGGACGATCACAGGGCATGGAGATGCACTGTTGCACACAGATCTTGATGTGAGTGATTAGGCCTACTAGCTCAGGCCTAATCACATTAGGTTATGGTCCATGATCATCTGGTGTGATTGCTTATACACATACTAGATATGTATATATATTTGCATGCGATGTAGATATATATTAAATTTGTATATGTGTGACATGTCATATTAGGAGACTAAATCATAGAAACATCTCTCTCGATAATATTAAGTCGGTAAACGTAAGACAATTAGATTTACCCACGTGGCCTTCCATCGTTATAAGTAGGAACCGATTCCTGGTGTAGGTTGAGTTAGTCGAGTCCCTCGAGACTCACCTATATCGCGATTCGCTATCTTGCTTACGACATAGAGATGTCACTGGTGACCTGAGGACATGGTATGCTTGGTCGAGTCCCTCGAGGGTATATCATCAAATCAGACTCATCTTGTAATGAAGGTGTTGACTTAACCGAGCATCATGGTTGGTCGAGTCCCTTGAGACCATGGTGATTCGGAGGCCAAATAGGACGGGAATCACAAGGAGTTATGACCGGCAAGAGTTGCCTACCTTTTAGGCTTAGTGTGATTGGTCGAGTCCCTCGAGGTTACACTAAGACGTTGATTGGATCTTGATCCCCACTAGAAGTCTACCGGAGACTTCCGTTTCACGTGCTGAGGTTGTTGTGTCACTCGTTAGTAAAATAGTGGGAGCATATTAAGATAGAAGTTCATATCTTGATAGTTTATTTCTTGCAAAATCTGTATGTTATTCATTTCTACTGCATCTTTATTTTCAGAAAATGTCACTTTCAAATCCCTTATGTGGCATACTTGATATCAACCGCCTCATTGGTCCAAATTATACGGATTGGCTCCGTAACTTGAGAATTATTCTCACGGTGGAGAAAATCGTATATATCCTTGATACAATGATGTCTAAGCCCGAAGAAGGGGCAAGCGATGATGAGATTGCTTGCTACGTGAAGTACATTGATGACTCCACTCTTGTTCAGTGCTATATGTTGGACTCTATGACTCCTGAGTTATAGAGACAACATGAAAAGATGGATGCCAGATCCATTCTCCTACATGTCTGCAAATTGTTTGAGGAACAAGGAAGGACTCAGCGATATGAGATATCCAAGAGCCTATTCCACGCTAGGATGACTGAGGGGACACCGATTCAGAACCATGTCCTAAAGATGATTGAGTGGATAGAGAAACTCATAGGTCTAGGAAT
Source organism: Musa acuminata AAA Group (assembly GCF_036884655.1). Classification (NCBI taxonomy): domain Eukaryota; kingdom Viridiplantae; phylum Streptophyta; class Magnoliopsida; order Zingiberales; family Musaceae; genus Musa; species Musa acuminata. The sequence goes on along the minus strand of NC_088349.1, from coordinate 44,483,160 downwards.
GTTCCTAGAGAATAACTTGTATGTGGACATTATGCTTCAGTCCCTACTAGATTTCTTTTCATTGTTCATATTGAATTTTGATATGAACAAGCTTGAGGTGACTCTCCGAGAGCTCCTCAATATGTTGAGGGAGGTAGAGAGTACTATTAAGAAAGAGAATCCAGTTCTCTATACTGGTGAGACCAGAAAGAAAAGGAAAGCAGAAAGGTCCCTTAAGAAGGGAAAGGGCAAGGGCAGACTAGGTAAAGCAAAGGTTGCTAAGAAAGACCTAGCAAAGGACAAAGGCCAGTGCTTCCACTATGGTAAAGATGGGCACTGGAAAAGGAACTGTAAATAGTACCTTGCAGAAAGGGCGAAACAAAAGCTTGATGAAGCTTTAGGTATATATCATGAATGTAAATGTGTCCAAGAGGAAATGAGATGAGATGAATAGTGCATACCTGTGGCATTGTAGGCTAGGTCACATCCATGAAAGAAAGATTCAAAAGTTGCTAAATGATGGATATTTAGATCCATTTGACTATGTGTCATATGCAACTTGCGAGCCTTGCCTTCGTGGAAAACTGACCAACTCTCCATTTAGTGGAACTGGAGAGAGAGCCACTGAGCTGTTGGAACTCATACATAGTGATGTATGTGGACCTATGTCAACTCATATCATTAGTGGTTACTCCTACTTCATTACCTTTACTGATGATTTCTCAATATATGGATATGTGTACTTAATGAAGTACAAGTCCGAGGCCTTTGAGAAATTCAAATAGTATAAGAATGAGGTGGAGAACCAGACTGGAAAGAGTATCAAAACTCTTCGATCAAATTTGCGGGATACCCCAAGGAAACTTGTGGGTATTATTTCTATCATCTTGAGGACCAAAAGGTCTTTGTAGTTAAGAGAGTAGTGTTCCTTGAGAAGGAACACATTCTTGGCAGAGATAGTGGGAGAATGATAGAGTTGAGCGAGGTTGGAGAACCAAGCTCAAGCACCACTCTACAGATCAAGTATGTTCAAGTACCTAATACACAAGTTTCAACTTTATGTAGGTCTGATAGAGTATCTCATCCTCTTGAGAGATATGTGAGACATATTAGAAGAGAAGATGTTGAGGATATTGATTCTCAGACCTACAAGGAGGCTATTATGAGTATAGACTCCGGGAAGTGGCAAGAAGCCATAAATTCTGAGATGGATTCTATGTACTCCAACAAGATTTAAAACCTAGTTGATGCGCCCGAAGGTATTGTACCCATCGGTTGCAAGTGGATCTTTAAGAAAAAAAATCAGAGTAGATTGAAAGGTAGAGACCTATAAAGTAAGGCTAGTGGCTAAGGGGTATCGTCAAAGGCAAGGTGTTAACTAAGATGAAACCTTCTCACCCATAGCAATGCTAAAATCCATCAGAATTCTCTTGGCTATTGCAGCACACTATGATTATGAGATATGACAGATGGATATGAAAACTGCATTCCTCAATGGAAACCTCGAGGAGGAGGTGTATATGATACAACCTAAGGGATTCGTGTCCAAGAACTGCCCAGATAAGGTGTGTAGGTTGCTTAGATCCATTTATGGACTAAAGCAAGCTTCCCGAAGTTGGAACATAAGATTTGATAAGGCAATCATATCTTATGACTTCGTTAAGAACGAAGATGAGCCTTGTGTGTATAGGAAGGTAAGTAGGAGCGCTATCACCTTTTTGGTGTTATATGTGGATGACATCCTGATCATTGGGAATGACGTAGGAATGCTATCCACAGTAAAGGCTTGGTTATCTAGACACTTCTCCATGAAAGACTCTGGGGAAGCATCCTATATCTTGGGGATTAGAATCTATAGAGATAAATCCAAGATGATGCTTGGCTTGTCCCAATCCAGGTACATAGAAACCATTGTCAAAAGGTTTGGCATGAAAAATTCCAAGAGAGGTCTCATGCCGATGAGACATGGGATATTGCTTTCTATGAGTATGTCCTCAAATACTCCAGAAGAAAGGGCGAACATGGATATGATACCTTATGCCTCAGCAATAGGGTCTATCATGTATACCATGCTATGTACTAGGCCTGATATAGCACATGCTTTGAGTGTCATGAGACAGGTATCAAGCGGATCCACGCTTGGAGCACTAGAAAGTAGTAAAGTGTATCCTTAAGTACTTGAAAAGGACTAAGGATCTTTTACTAGTATATGGAGGTAGTAGCCTTAAGGTTGAAGGCTACATAGACTCAAGTTTTCAGTCTGATGTTGATGACAACAAGTCAAATTCAGGGTACGTGTACACCTTGAATGGAGGAGCAGTGTGCTAGAAGAGTTCCAAGCAAGATACTATTGCTGACTCGATCACAAAGGCGGAGTATATTGCTGCATCAAATGCAACAAAGGAGGGAGTTTGGGTGAAGAAGTTCATCACAGATTTGGGAGTCATACCGGGTAGCGAGGAGCCGATCTCCTTATATTGTGACAACAATGGGGCAATTGCTCAAGCGAAGGAACCTAGGTCTCATCAGAAATCTAAGCATATTCTGAGAAGGTTCCACCTTATCAGAGAGATCATAACCCGAGGAGATGCAGTAGTAGAAAGAGTTCCATCCGAAGATAACATTGCAGATCCACTAACAAAGCCGTTGTCTCAGATTGTCTTTGAGCATCACAAGGGTCTGATGGGGATCAGACACATAGGTGATTGACATTAGGTCAAGTGGGAGATTGCTAGTCATAGGTGTCTAGCAAACCAATCACGTGAGTGATGGCACGTGTGACTTGATACAGAATCTTTTTGCTTATTATATTTTGGCATATATCACTTTATAATTATTGCATATATGCACATATATATTATGATGTCCTTGGATTTGTGTAATGGGAATCAGATCGTGATGAGATCACGAAAATAAGATCGATTCACCTTTAAACACATATCCTAAATAATCCGAGTCATAAGTTACTAGAGAGGGACATCGTGATAACCGAATAGACTTGTGTGCTGTATACGCATCCATATGATGGATGCAGCTGGTCTTATAGTTGCTAGTGTAGGGACATTAGGGATACAATACAGGTGCTCATTGGAGAATGAGTTCACTGATTGATCCACTTATGGAATGCTAGATGGTTGATGATGCCTTATTGTCAGACAGCGATTCCGTAGTCCGAGTGGTATAAACAAATCCCTGGCCAGGGTCATTCGAGTTGAGAGAGAAAGTGTTCTCCGAGAGAATCCGATTAGAGCGAGACTCGAGTATAAACCGTTTGGGTCTGACAACACCATGCTCGATATACGGTCTCTGGGATATTAGATAGATGAGGGATTATAGGTACACGATAACTAAGGACAGACAAGTCCAATTGATTGGATTCCCCTGTATCATCTGGGGACTACGGCGTAGTGGCCTAGTACGTCCGTAGTCGATGAATCGAGTGAATTATTACAGAGATAATAATTCACTGAGTTAGAAGGAGTTCTGACAGGTATGACTCATGGCCAGCTCGATATTGGGCCTAGAGGGTCACACACATATGGTAGGCATTGCGATGAGTAGAGGTTCGGATATGAGATATCCGATGGAGCCCTTGTCTTATTGGATATCGAATAAGCCCCTAAATTATTGGATCCCATGGACGAGATCCAATAAGAGCCCATGAGAGATTATTGGATAGAGATGCACTAATCTAAAAGGCTTGAGTTATTGGATGCAGATCCAATACCCACTAGAGGAGGATCCATTAGGGTTTGACAAGTGACATCTATAAATAGGAGGGATTTAGAGCCTTTGCTTGCCTCTCCTATTCTCCTTCCCCTCTCCACCTCAGAGCAGGCTTGGAGTTTTGAGGAGCGTCGTCGTAGCCCTGTTGTGTAGATCACCGCTAGAGAGGAGGATGCTTGACCTCCTTCACCGTCTCCTAAAGATCTGTAAGGAAATAGGGATATATGATCTCCCTCGATAACACAATCTACTATATACGTAGTTTTTTCAGTTTCACGGATTTTGCACACCAATCTTCGCACAACGACGAACATCTCTTTGGGAATTGGAGATTTTTGTTCTCTTATTCTTCCACTATGCATGTGATGTCGCCCCCAAGATTTCCCAACAAAAGGTACCATAAATCTAGGATTATGGTATCCAAAATTCGAGAATTTTGTGTTAATTGCTTATGCTGATGTGAATTTTGCTGGGTGTAGACTAGATAGAAAAAGCACATCAGGAACATATCAATTTTTCGGACATTCCCTTGTTTCCTGGTCATTTGAGAAACAAAACTCGGTTGCACTATCAACAAACGAAGCTGAGTATATTGCAGCTAGTGCATGCTGTGCACAAGTTATGTGGGTGAAAAACACCTTAGAAGATTATAAAGTCTATCTTAAAAATATTCCCATTAAATGTGATAACACAAGTGCAATATGTTTAACAAAGAATCCCATTCAACACTCAAGAACAAAATATATTGATATTAGACATCACTTTATACGAGATCATGTCACTAATCATGATGTAATCATAGAGTTCAATGATACTAAGCATCAACTACTGATATTTTTACAAAACCTCTAAGTGACGAACAATTTGATTTCATTAGAAGAGAATTAGGAATGTTAATATGTCCGAATGCCTGAACTTGTTAAGATTATTTTTTAGACTTTTTTGATTTAATGATCAAATCACTTAATTGCTATGATGATTTTACATAATTATATGCCTTAATTACATGTTAAAAATTATGTATTTTGGATACAAAAATTTCCATGATAATAAGCATGTTTTATCTTTATTTTTTAATTTGAAAATCTATAGCAAAACCTCATCCGAATGTATGAAAGTGTTAAATTTCATTTTCGAATCTTCTTGATCCTAACAATCGGATTTTCTTGATACATTATTCTCTTCCGGACTTAATAAACATATGTCATATCAAGTTTTGGATTCACATCATTGATTTTTGACATATGGAATCAACTAGCAAATGCATCTATCATAGACTTATCATGTGAAAAATATCTTTCGAGAAATGGATTTAACGATTCCTTCTTATATCTTTTGAGAAATAGTTTTACGTGTAAGGATTTGATTCACACACATATCTTGATTCTTATAAAAATAAAGCATACTTTAATATCTTATCAATTTTAACTTCATTCGAGTAAGCTTACAAATGGCTTTCCTCCTTCATGCAAAAAGATAATAACTTCATTCGAGATACTTTAATATCTCCATGTCATGTTTTCCTTGAGATGTTTGTATAATTAGTATCCTATCACTCATTATTGAAAAATGACATAAACCTAGTTAAAATTTGCTAATATTGTTCTCTTTTTTTTTATGACAAAGGGGGAGAAATATATGAATTGATACTATGAGTACCATATTTGAATGAGAAATATATGAATTGATTCTATGAGTGCCATATTTGAATTTAATGCTATATAAATTGATGCTATGAGTGCCATATTTGAATTTGAATTATGTTAAGATATCAAAAGCTTGCATAGAAATATATGATAAATTGGTGATAGAATTGCTATTATTGCCATATTTGCACTATGCCATATTTGCACTATGTTATTGCCATATTTGCACTATGTTAAGATATCTAGAGCATACATCGCAATTCTACAAATTGATATCTTGTCATGTGTTGAAATGCTATGATTGCTAAACACTTGAAACGTTTGTATTATGTTAAGATATCAAGAACTTACATCATAGTTTTTCATGTTGATATCTTACCATATGATGAATTGCTACGATTGCTATCTTTCACATTTGAAATGTAAAGCCTAAAAATGGATGTCAAGCCTTGACATCATTTTCAGAGAAATACATCATGATAGGAATCATGATGGGAGTATTGATAAGGTTAAACGATCTTAACTTCTTAATGTCTCTTGAATTCAAAGGCTTTGAATTTAAGAATGACTTATCTCAAGTATGGCATATAGATAGGGGGAGTTAAGATTAACTCTGTTATCATTTGATTGTCATCATCAAAAAGGGGGAGATTGTTGAATCTCGAATTTTGATGATGAAGTCAAGTGTCATTTGTTATCTAATCCATATGTTGAGATAAGTGTATAGGATTAACTACGATGGAAGTAAGATATGCAGCAGGAGTTGCGCTGGAGTCAAGACCATGATCACGTTAGGGGTTTGAGAGTTCAATGGAAGTCCAGACGGTCGTCGGAGGTTCTGCGGGAATAAATCCGAGAAGTCTAGGAGTTTGCCAAAGAAGCTCGTCGGAACTCGCCAAGTGGATCGTTATAAGTCCAGGAGTTTGTTGGTAGTCCACAGGAGCATCGCCGAGGGTTCGTCGAATGTTCGCCGGAAGTTTGCCAGAAGAAGTGATTGACGCACCGGAGCAAGTTGTAGTAAATGTCTTAAGAAATATCGTAGTTAGCATGTAGATTAAGCTAGGAATGGGAGGTAATCTCATTAACTTAATTTGGGAGCAATTGGGCCCTTTATAGACCCAAATTGGGCCGAATGGATCAGCCCATTCGGACCCAGATTTCTTGGCCGAAGGTGCAACCGCCCAAGTCAGGCGGTGGTGCTGCTTGGGCTTAGTCTCCGAGTGAGATTGGGTGGTGGTACCGCGCTTGTCAGGCGGTGGTACCGTTTGGGATCAGTCTCCGAGTGAGACTGGGCGGTTGTACCGCCCCTGTCAGGTAGTGGTACTGCCTGAGCTCAGTCTCTGAGAGGTAATATCGCCTAGTTATGGCAGTGTACCGCCAGGACCTTGAAAATCCGGGATATGACATTTTTAAACTCCAAATTTAAACCAATTTGGGGCCTATATAAATCCCACCCTTTCCTGCATGAAGGGGCACCGAAAATCCAATCTTACTTTGTGATTTTTAGAGCTCAAAAATGTTGTATAAGCTAAAAGTTCTCCTCCCTCTTTTCTTCCAAGTTTCGATCATTCAAGAGAGGAGTGAAAATTCTGTAAGGGTTGTCTCCTAAGCCTGTCAAAATGAGTGAAATTGTAAAAGGGTGGTTAGCCTTCGCCTACTGAAGGAAGGCCTCTAGTGGACATCGGTGACCTCGTCGGAGGAGGAAGCCAAAAGTAGATGTAGGTCAAGATTGACCGAACCACTCTAAAATTACGGTGCTCTCTGGTTTGCATTTGTTCTTGCTGCTTACCTTACTGCAAACCTCCATATGTGCTTTACTTCCTCATTACTTTTACTGCACTCCTTTACGAACTCGCTTTCAAGTTAAGTTTCCGAAAATAGTTTTATGTCGAAAACGATTTCATCGTATGAACATCGTTTTAAATCGTCAAAAGTTTTCCGCTGCGCTAATTCACCACCACCCCCGCCCACCCCCCCCCCCCCCCCCTCCTCTTAGTGCTCTTGATCCTAACATAATATTCTTTCATTTAATCAAAATAAATATAGTTATGAATAATTCTCTCTAAATCAATTAGAGGATTCGAAATATCATCAAAAAATAATGTTTAGTCTTGTAATAAACTAAAAAATATATAATAATGGTAATAATAAACTAAAAAATCATGAATTTTAAGCCAGAATAAACCATTCAATCTTCGACTCTATTTTTTTTGTCTCATATATTTCCTGAATAATGAATGAGTTTCATTTATTTAAACTCTACTGGATGATGAATCATTCAATCGTCCATAAATAAATGACTAAGGCATCATCCAATGCCTATTGGTGCCTTCTTCCATTAGAGAGGTGGAAGAACCATCAAATTAACTCATGGAAGTCTCCAAAAGAGATCTCATACCGTCAAGCTTATTAATTGAAGTAGAATTTCTCTCCTCATAAGGTTTGTAAATTTGAAGTATAAAGATGATGATAACATTGTTGAGCATATAAGCCTATTTCAGAGTCTTGCAAACAAGCTTGTTGCTATGAAAATGAATATAGATGATGAGATGCAAGGATTATTACTTCCCAGCTCTTTACTATAAAGTTGGGAAACATATGTTGTGATAATTTGTAACTCCACGCCAGAGAAGACTCTAACTATAGATATAGTTAAAGACAGTTTACTATATGAAGATGCTAGAAGGAAAGAATAGGGTGAATCTTCTTCTGGTGCATTTGTTACTGAAAAACAAGAAAGACGTGAAAGAAGTCATAGTAGAAATCCATATGGTTATAAAGGAAGATCCAAGTCTAGAAGAGATATCAAATGTTTCCACTGTAACAGGTCAGGTCATATGAAGAAAGAATGTAGGTTTTCGAAACGAGAACAGAATGAAAGGAAGAAAAATGAGAAAGAGACCAATACAGTTGCTACTGAAGGTAATATCATTATTATTTGTGATGACGGTTGTGTTAACCCTACAGCTCAGGATAGTAACTAGGTAATTGACTCTGGTGTTTCATTTCATGTTACTTATTATGGTGATTTCTTCATATCTTACACTACTGGTGATTTTGGTAATGTCAGAATGGAAAATAGTGGTACATTTAAGATTGTAGGTGTTGGAGATATTTGCTTCGAGACCTGTATTGAGATCAAATTGATACTCAAAGATGTTAGGCATGTTCTAGATATTCGTCTTAACTTGATATCTACAGAAAAACATGATGATGAGAGATTTATACACTATTTTGGTGAAAACAAATAGAAACTCACTAAAGGTTCTCTAATTGTAGCAAGAGGAAAGAAGCTTAACTCTTTTTATGTCATGGAAGCTAAGCTACACAAAGAAGTGATCAATGCAATTCAAAAGGGTGAAAGTATAGATCTTTGGCACAAGAGACTTGGTCATATCAACGAGAAGGGACTTCAAACTCTTGCTAGAAAGCAGTTCTTGCTAGTTATCGGTGCCGAACAAGCCAATCACGTGAGTGATGACACGTATGACTTGACATAGAATCTTTTTACTTATTATATTTTGGTATTTATCACTTTATATTGACTATTACATATATGCATGTATATATTGTGATATTCTTAGATCTGTGCAATGGGAATCAGATCGTGAGGAGATCACGATAATAAGACTAATTCGTCGTTAAACACAGATCCTAAATAATCCTAGTCATAGGTTACTCGAGAGGGACATCGAGATAACTGAATAGATTGGTGTGCTATATACCCGTCTATATGATGGATGTAGCTAATCTCATAGCTGCTCGTGTGGGGACACTAGGGATACAGTACAAGTGCTCATTGGAGAATGAGTTCACTTATTGATCCGCTTACATAATACTATATGGTTGATGATGCCTTATTGTCATATAGCAATTTCATAGTCCCAACGATGTATTTGGTCCTTAGACTTGAGACACTAAGAATATCCTATATAAGTGCTTCATTCTTTGATACTGGACTTATAGGTTTGGATGTCCTAGATCCAGTACAACTGGTCATTGGGAGTGATAGTCGACCTTACGAGGGCTATTGAGTGTCGATAGAGGATCATCCACTCTCGGCATCATGAGAGGAATATCTCATGTATTCTTGCTTAGACAAATCTCTGGTCAGGGTTATTCGGATTGAGAGAGAAAGAGTTCTCTGAGAGAATCCGATTAGAGCGAGACTCGAGTTGAAACCGTATGGGTCTGATAGCACCATGCCTGGTATACGGTCTCTGGGATATTAGATGGATGAGGGACTATAGGTATATGGTAACTAAAGACATACAGGTTCAATGGATTGGATTCCCCTGTATCGTCTAGGGCCTACAGTGTAGTGGCCTAGTACATCCGTAGTCGATGAGTCGAATGAATTATTATGGAGATAATAATTCACTGAGCCAGAAGAAGTTCTGACAGGTATGACTCACGGTTAGCTCTATATTGGGCCTAGAGGGTCACACATATATGGTAGGCATTACGATGAGTAGAGGTTTGGATATGAGATATTCGCTGGAGCCCCTGTCTTATTGGATATCCAATAATCCCCTGAATTATTGGATCCTATGGATGAGAACCAATAAAGAGCCCATAAGAGATTATTGGATAGTGATCCACTAATCTAAGAGGCTTGGGTAATTGGATGCAGATCCAATACGCAATAGGGGAGCATCCATTAGGGTTTGACATGGGACCTCTATAAATAAGAGAGATTCAGTGGTTCATAGGCTAGAGCTTTTGCTTGCCTCTCCTATTCTCCTCCCCTTCTCTACCTCAGAGCAGGCTTGGAGTTTTGAGGAGTGACGTCGCAACACTACTATGTAGATCACCGCTAGAGGCTAGAGAAGAGAACGCTTGACCTCCTTCACCCTCTCCTAGAGCAAGGAAACAGGGATATACGATCTCCCTAGGAAACACAATCTATTTTATACATAGTTTGTTTCACAGATTTTTGTGCACCAATCTTCGTACGACGATGAACATCTCTTTGGAAATAGGAGATTTTATTTTTTTTGTTCTTCTGCTATGCATGTGATATTGCCCCCAAGATTTTCCAACAGTGGTATCAGAGCCAGGCTGTTCGTGCGATAGATTGGTTTTGAACTGCGTGTGTTATGTTTTGGAGAAACTTTTGACGTCAAAATTATTGATGCAAAAGCAAGGAAGTGCAGCAATAGTTGCTACCCTCGATCTATGTGTCTGCAGCCACCTACAGCAGCAGCCGCAGCAAGGCAGCACAACACCGGTGCATATGCAAGCACTATGCCTACAGTAGTCGGCCGACAGCCTGCTTGCAGTAGGCTTGCGGCTGGCAAGGCTGGCAGCCCGCGAGCAGAGGCGCCACGGGGCAGTGGCGCTTGCGGCCGCTTCTCCCGTGGGATGAGGCGTCGCTGCTCCCACGGGCAAAACCCCCCTGTAGGGGGGTCGCTCGACGGGGCAGAACCGCCCGCAGAGGCGGCGCCGCCCACCTGCAGGGGCAACGCTCCCGCCCTCCACCGCACCTGGTGGCGGCTACAGTAGGGGAAAGGGGCTTAGGGATTTCTGGGAAAAGATAGTTTTGTCCCTCGAAATTGAAAAAATTCTAATTCTATCCTTTTGTCTAAATTATGAAAATACCCCCTTAGAATTCAAAAAATTTCCTATATATCCATGATTTCAAAAATATTAATTAATTAAAAATTTTAATTGATTATTATTTTTTATTATTATCTAGTAGTCCTACATGATGATGATTTATACATGTGATGTATGATGTGTGGATGAATGATCATGAACCGTGTGATGTGTGTACTTGTGATTATTATTATTGGGACCTGCAAGCCTCCAGTATATTTTTCGTTTATTGTCGAGTCTACATGTCTATGATTAAGTTGTAATCACATGAGGAGGCATAGTTGGAGCGTGGATGTGATAGCGGGACCCATGAGACGAACGATTGCGATGCATGGAGATGCATCGAGATGTTGACGGAACCGACGAGGATGAGATGGACGATCACAGGGCATGGAGATATACCATTATACACATAGATCTTGATGTGAGTGATTAGGCCTACTGGCTCGGGCCTGATCACATTAGATTGCGATCCATGATCATCTTGTGTGATTGCTTATACATATACTAGATATGTATATATATTTGCATGTGATTTAGATATATTTTAAATATGTATATGTGTGACATGTCATATTAAGATACCAAATCATAGAAACCCCTCTCTTGATAATATTAAGTCGATAAACGTAAGACAATTAGATTGATCCACGTGGCCTTGCATCGTTATAGGTAGGAACTGATTTCCGATATAGGTTGAGTTGGTCGAGTCCCTCGAGGCTCACCTATATCGCGATTCACTATCTTTCCTACAACATAGAGATGTCATCAGTGACCTGAGGGCATGGTATGCTTAGTCGAGTCCCTTGAGGGTATATCATCGAATCAGACTCATCTTATAACGATAGTGTTGACTTAACCGAGCATCATGGTTGGTCGAGTCCCTCGAGATCATGGTGATTCAGAGGTCGAATAGGATAGGAATCATAAGGAGTTGTGATCGACAAGAGTTGCCTACCTTTTGGGCTTAGTGTGATTAGTCGAGTCCCTCGAGGTTACACTAAGACACTGATTGGATCCTAATCCCCACTAGAAGTATACCGGAGACTTTCGTTTCATATGCTAAGGGTATCGCATAACTCGCCAGTAAAATAGTGGGAGCATATTAAGATAGAAGTTCATATCTTGATTATTTATTTTTACAAAATCTGCATATTATTTATTTCTACTTCATCTTTATTTTCAAAAAATATCGCTTTCAAATCCCTTACGTGGTATACTTGATATCAACCGCCTCACTAGTTCAAATTATACGGATTGGCACCACAACTTGATAATTATTCTCACGGTGGAGAAAATCGTGTATGTCCTTGGTATGGTGATGCTTACGCCTGAGGAAGGGGCAAGCGAGGATGAGATCACTCACTATGTGAAGTACATTGATGGCTCTACTCTTGCTTAGTGTTACATGTTAGGCTCTATGACTCCTAAGTTACAGAGACAACATGAAAAGATGGATGCCAGATCCATTCTCCTATAGGTCCGTAAATTGTTTGAGGAACAGGGATGGACTCAACAATATGAGATATCCAAGGGCCTCTTCCACACTAGGATGATTGAGGGGACATCGGTTCAGAACCATATACTAAAGATGATTGAGTGAATAGAGAAACTCATAGGTCTAGGAATGGTCCTAGAGGATAACTTGTGTGTGGACTTATGCTTCAGTCCCTACCAGATTCCTTTTCATAATTCATAATGAATTTTAATATGAACAAGCTTGAGGTGACTCTCCCTCCTCAATATGTTGAGGGAGGTAGAGAGCACTATAAAAAAGGAGAAGCCAGTTCTCTACACTGGTGAGAACAGAAAGAAAAGGAAAGCAGAAAAGTCTCTTAAGAAGGGCAAGGGCAATGACAGATCAGGTAAAGCAAAGGTTGCTAAGAAAGACTCGGTAAAGGACAAAGGCCAATGCTTCCACTATAGCAAAGATGGGCATTAGAAGAGGAACTGCAAAGAATACCTTGCAGAGAGAGTGAAACAGAAGTTTGGAGAAGCTTCAAGTACATTCATGATCAATCTCCAATTGTCAGATTTTTGTGATAGTGCATTGGTATTTAATACTAGTATTGCTCATCATATCTGCAATTTGTTATTGATTCTTGCAAAGTCGAAGAGATTGGCTAGAGGAATAATACATAATGGTTTGTTTATACAAGACACTACTCCACATATCATGAATGTAAGTGTGTCCAAGAGGAAATGAGATGAGGTAAATAGTGTATACCTGTGGTATTGTAGGCTAGGTACACATCCATGAGAGAACGATTTAAAAGTTGCTAAAGGATGGATATCTAGATCCATTTGATTATAAGTCATATGCAACTCATGCCATTGGTGGTTACTCCTACTTCATTACCTTTAGTGATAATTTCTCAAGGTATGGATATGTACTTAATAAAGTACAAGTCTGAGGCCTTTAAGAAATTCAAAGAGTATAAAAATAAAGTGGAGAACTAGATTGGAAAGGGTATCAAGACTCTTCAATCAGATCGAGAAGGTGAGTACTTAAGTATAAATTTTACTCAATTCCTCAAGGACCATGGGATATTATCCCAATGAACACCTCCTTATACACCTCAGCTCAATGGTGTGTCTGAAATGAGAAATCGTACGCTATTAGACATGGTACAGTCCATGATGAGTTTCGTTGACCTACACATCTTATTCTAGGGATATACCCTAGAGACTGCAGCTTACCTTTTGAACAGAGTTCCAACTAAGTCGGTAGTGTCTACACCATATGAGATATGGAAAGGGAAGAAGTCTGATCTTTGTTGAATCTCATATTTTGATGATAAAACCAATTAATAATTATGTTTATGTTTTAATCTGCGTTTTGAGTGACGCAGGATGCTTCGATCAGGATGAGACAATTAAAGCAGGAAAAATCATGTTGTGCTGGAGGAACATGTCAGAAGATTGGACGTCGGGCCGATGGATCGGTCGACGTATCGACAGAAGGCTTTAGGCCATGGACTTGGGCATCGGGCCAAGAAGAGAAGGTATTGCGCTAAGGATATCGGAGTTGTGGAGTCAACTGGCCGATTGGGCAATAGGCCGCAGGAGAGGACGATGCGTCGAAGAATCGGACGAAGCGTCGAGGGACCAATGACATACCGGACAACTTGGTTAATTGCTTAGGAATAATTGTCTCGATCGAAGTTTTGTTTTAAGTGTGCAGGATTAACTATGATGGAAGTAAGACATGTAGTAGGAGTTGCTTCGGAGTCAAGACTATGATCACGTTGGGAGTTTGAGAGCTCGACGGAAGTCCGGACGGTCGTCGGAGGTTCTACGGGAACAAATCTGAGAAGTCCAGGAGCTTGCCAAAAGAAGCTCGTCGGAACTCGCCAAGTGGATCGTCGCAAGTCCAAGAGTTTGCCGGAAGTCCGTAGGAGCATCACCGAGGGTTCATCGAATGATCGACGGAAGTTTGCCGGAAGCTCACCGGAAGAAGCGATTGACGCACCGGAGCAAGTCGCAATAAATGTCTTAAGAAATTCGTAGTTAGCATGATGATTAAGTTAGAAATGGGAGGTGATCCCATTAACTTAATCTTGGGGCAATTGGGCCCTTGAAAAACCCAAATTGGGCTAAATGGATCAGCTCATTCGGACCCAGATTTCTTGGCCAGAGGTGGCACCGCTTGGGTCGGCGGTGGCACTGCCCAAGGCTCAGTCTCCGAGCGAGACTGGGCGGTGCAACCGCCCCTAACAGGCGGTGGAACCACCTAAGCTCGATCTCCGAGCTTTGGCTGGGCAGTGCAACCGCCCTAGTCAGGCGGTGGTACCGCCTGAACTCAGTCTCTGAGCTCTGGCAGGAGGTGCAACCATCCTTGACAAGCGGTGGCATCGCCCAGAGGCTCAGTCTTCGAGCTCTGCCAGGCGGTGCAACCGCCAGACCCTGGAATTCTGGGAGATGACAGTTTTGAGCTCCAAATTCAAACTGGTTTGGAGCCTATAAATACCCCTCCAATCCCTGGGTAAAATATACAAGCACAGAGAGCAAAAAAGGAAAGAAAAGCTATAGAAATCAGTTAAGAAATCCCTCCTCTAGCTTAAGTGTTAGAATTCTGTTTAAGAGAGGAGAGTGAGTGCTTGTAAGGGTTGTCTCCTAAACCCAGTAAAAGGAGAAGAGGGGTGTAAGAAGGAGATTGATCTTCGCCTAGTAAAGGAAGATCGTTAGTGGATGCTGGTGGCCTCGACGGAAGAGGAATCGGATGAGTGGATGTAGGTCACGATTGACCGAACCACTATAAACTCCCGTCTTCTCTGGTTTGCATTTTATCTCATGCTATTACCTTACTGCAAACCCCTTCAATAGCTTACTGCCTTCAATACATTTACGTATGCTTTCAAGCTAAGTTTTCGAAATCGGTTTTACGTCAGAAACGGTTTTTATCGTACGAGAGATTTGACGAAGTTGACGTTTTTATCCGCTGCACTAATTCACCCTCCCCCCCCCCCCTCTTAGTGCCCTTGATCCTAACAATTGATATCAGAGCCCGGTATTTCTCATTTTGGATTTACACCACAGAGAAATGGCTCTTCATGGCTTTAAAGTGGGTTTTACGGTTGTTCGTCCACCGTTGTTTAATGGATTGGACTACACTTAATGGAAAACTCGAATGAGAGTTTTCTTGATTTATATGAATTTGGATTTATAGAATATTGTTGAAAATGGTTTTCAACTTTTCTCTAAACCGATGAACGAATGGTCGGTTTTGGAGAAGAAGTATTTTTCTTTAAAAGCAAAGGCTATTAATGCCTTGATTTGTGCACTTGACAAAAATGAATTTAATCGCATTTTGATGTGTGATTTGGCTTTTGATATTTGGAGAACTCTTGAGGTCACTCATGAAGACACTAGCCGAGTGAAAGAGTCCAAAATCAACATTCTCGTGCATTCTTACGAACTTTTTCGAATGAAGCCGAGCAAAACCATTATTGACATGTACACCCGTTTCACGGATGTCGTCAATGGTTTAAAAGCTCTTGGCAAATGTTTCTCAAATTTTGAACTTGTTAGTAAAGTTTTACGATCACTTTCTAAAGTTTGGGAATCAAAAGTAACGGCAATACAAGAAACAAAAGATTTAAATATTTTTTCACTTGAAGAACTTATTGGCTCATTGATGACATATGAAATGGTGCGCAATGCATATGATAAATATGATGAACAAAACAACCTTCCAAAGAACAGGAAGGATTTGGAACTCCGGACAAATGAATACCACTTGAGCGATGACTTAAGTGATGAGGACAATGATGAACTTGAACTTTGAACACTAAATCTTAATAAGTTTATTAAATAAAAATCTAAAATAAATAATGAACTTGAACAGAGGAAGAGGTCAAAGAAGAAGAACACAAAGTGGGATGAATCGAGCTCCTCCGAAGACGAGAAGAAAATCAACAAAAGCGAGGCGGCAAACTATGCCTTAACAGCCTTCGACGTTGAGGTAATTAAAATGCCTTTGGTTTATTTTGAAATTACTTGATGCTTTCCATGATGCATTTTCTTTTTTATTTATTTTAGAAAATTTATTTATTTTTAATTGTATAATGTAATGAAAATGCAAAAAAAATTAGGAATCATGCTTATCCTTCTAAGTAATATTTGAAAATGATCATGAAAATTATATACAAATATAATAAAATATTAATCTAATGCTTGCACAACAAATATGATTAATTCTATGTATGTGCTTGAGAAGCAAAAATGTATATCTAAATAATTTTCATATTGTCTTCCGATTTTAAAAATGATGTATGACTATAATGAACTTGATTAAAAATGCCTTATGAAATCGTGCTACCTGTGGTTAAGAATTAATAATGTGTATCATGTTGATTTCCATTATTGTCTCTCGATTTTAATTAAATGAAATCATGTTTTTTGGTATTCACATGTTTAAATCTTTCATGATATAATCCTTATACAATTCCTTATATTCATGAAATGTTTATCTCATCACCCAACTAATTCTTCTTGATATGCTTTATGTGATGATATGAATGCATGAAATATTCATAAATTTGTAATGATGCATGCAATACTTATGATAATGACGTACATGATGTATTGCATATGATGTGTATCATGAATGCTTTAAATGATGAATGTTTGATATCATGATCAACATATTGATAAATGCTTACAAATTTTAATGCTTGAATATCATGTATGATATGCTTATAATGATGATTGATTTATTTATATCATGCATGAAAAATGAAATGTATGATTTTAAAAATATGCATGTTTTAATTTAAAAATATAATGATAAAATTGATATATACCTTTGTCATGATTAAAAAATTGACGCAAAGGGTCTTCCCTTCTTTTTGACATTGACAAAGGGGGAGAAATACCGCTAGCTCATCTTGCAAAATTTAGAAACATGAACTTTGCAAAGGAAGCAAATATTTGCTAGCTTACATATTGCAAGGAAAAGAACTTAACATCTTAAGAAACAAAAAGTCCAAAAGTGCTATCTTGCCTATCTCAAGAAGCAAAACATGCTAACTTGCGCATCTAGCAAAGTTGACAAAATTTACATATTTCAAGAAGCAAGAGTTGCCTTCTTGAACATCTCTAATTTGCTAGCTTGCATGATGTAGAACTTGCTATCTTGAACATTACTAAAAGTGCTATCTTGTATGCTATAAAACTTGCATATCTAAAACTTGATAGCTTGAATGTTCTAAGCATGATGTAATACTTGCTAAATTTTCTAGCTTCAAAATTGTATGATGATAAACTTTGATACTATGTTTTTGATCCAATGAGTTGAACCTATAAAACAAACACTTGATTGTTGTACTTCTCCTTTTTGTTAATGACAAAGGGGGAGAAGTATGTTGATGACATGACATGTTATGCATAAGTTTATGCATAAGTTCATGATGACATGTTGCAAGTATTCATGATGAATATTGCAATGACTTGAATTCAGTTTGAATTCAAGGTTATATCAATATGGCATATTGATAGGGGGAGTTTGTTTAAACTTCGAGAGTTAAGTTTAACTTCATCATCAATTGGTTGTCATCATCAAAAAGGGGGAGATTGTTGAATCTCGTATTTTGATGATGAAACCAATTGATAATTGTGTTTATGTTTTAATATGCATTTTGAGTGACGCAGGATGCTTCGATCAGGATGAGACAATTAAAGCAGAAAAAATCATGTTGTGCCGGAGAAACATGTCAGAAGATTGGACGTTAGGCCGATGGATCGGTCGACGTATCGACAAAAGGCTTCGGGCCGTGGACTTGGGCATCAGGCCAAGAAGAGCGGGTATTGCACTAAGGATATCGGAGTTACGGAGTCAACTGACCGATTGGGCAATAGGCCGCAGGAGAGGATGATGCGCCGAAGAATCGGACGAAGCATCGAGGGACCAATGACATATCGGATAACTTGGTTAATTGCTTAGAAATAATTATCTCGATCGAAGTTTTGTTTTAAGTGTGCAGGATTAACTATGATGGATGTAAGACATGCAGTAGGATTTACGCCGGAGTCAAGACTATGATCACGTTGGGAGTTCGAGAGCTCGACGGAAGTCCGGACGGTCGTCGGAGGTTCTGCGAGAACAAATCCGAGAAGTCCAGGAGCTTGCCAAAAGAAGCTCGTCAAAACTCGCCAAGTGGATCATCGCAAGTCCAGGAGTTTGCCGGAAGTCCATAGGAGCATCATCGAGGGTTCATCGGATGATCGACGGAAGTTTGCCGGAAGCTCGCCGGAAGAAGCGATTGACGCACCGGAGCAAGTTGCAGTAAATGTCTTAAGAAATTCGTAGTTAGCACGATGATTATTAAATGGATGAGGGACTATAGGTACATGGTAACTGAGGACAGATAAGTCCAATGGATTGGATTCCCCTGTATCATCTGGGGATTACGGTGTAGTGGCCTAGTACGTCCATAGTCGATGAGTCGAGTGAATTATTTTGGAGAAAATAATTCACTGAGCCAGAAGGAGTTTTGACAAGTATAACTCATAGCCAGTTCGATATTGGGCCTAGAGGGTCACACACATATGGTAGGCATTACAATAAGTAGAGGTTCGGATATAAGATATCCACCGGAGCCCTTGTCTTATTGGATATCTAATAAGCCCCTGAATTATTGGATCCTATATATGAGATCCAATAAAGAGCCTATAAGAGATTATTGGATAGAGATCCACTAATCTAAGAGGATTGGGTAATTGGATACAGATATGATACCTAATAGGGGAGGATCCATTAGGGTTTGACAGGGGACCTCTATAAATAGGAGGGATTCAATGGTTCATAGGCTAGAGCCTTTACTTCTCTCTCCTATTCTCCTCCCCTTTTCTACCTCAAAACAGGTCTGGAGTTTTGAGGAGCGTCGTCGTAGCCCTACTCTGTGGATCACCGCTAGAGAGGAGGGCACTTGACCTCCTTCACCCTCTCCTAGAGATCTATAAGGAAATAGAGATATACGATCTCCCTAGGTAACATAATCTATTCTATACGCAGTTTGTTTCATGGATTTTTGTGCACCAATTTTCGTACGACGATGAATATCTCTTTGGAAATAGGGGATTTTATTTTTTGTTCTTTCACTATACATGTGATGTCACCCCTAAGATTTCCCAACATTTTTTACTAGAGTTGCAAGGTACATCTCTTAAATCTTGTGATCATTGCTTAGTTGGAAAAACACGTAGAGTTGCATTTCATACATATCCATCATCTAGAAAATTAGATATTATTGATTTGATTCATACTTATGTCTATACAATGCAAACTAGAACCATTGGAGGTGCTCTTTATTTTGTTACTTTTATTATTGATTATTCTAGAAAAATGTAGGCTTTTGCTTTGAAATCTAAAAACTAGGTATTCGATGTTTTCGAAGAGTTTCATGTTAGTATTGAAAGAAAAACTGACAGAAAGCTAAAGTGTGTTTGATGGCAAGTACAGGGGTCCTTTTGATAATTATTGCAGGTTCCATGATATCAGACTTCAGAAAATAGTCCCTAAAACTCCTCAGCAGAATGATATGGCAGAAAGGATGAACAGAACCATTGAAGAAAGGATTAGGTGTATGTTTTCACATGCTAAGTTACCTAAGTCATTTTGGGGGAGGCTATGAGAACTACAATTGACCTGATAAATCTTTTTCCATCAATTCCTTTGAAATGTGATGTTCTAGAGAGAGTATTGAAAGGAAAAAATATATCTTATAATCACTTGAGTCTTTGGGTGTAAAGCATTTGTTCATATTCCCAAAGATGAGAGGTCCAAACTTGATGATAAGGTAAAAACATGTATCTTCTTGGGATATGGTCATGAAGAGTTTGGATACAGATTATGGGATCCAATGAATAAGAAGCTTATTAGAAGTAGAGATGTTGTGTTTCTTGAAGACTAGTTGTTTGATGATGGTGATAATATTGAAAAGCCAAAACCTCTATTTATTTTCCTTGGAGTTTGAGTTTAGTTCCTTTACCTATAGTTCATGATGATCATGGGGGAGATGAACAAGAAGATCGTGGTGAGAATGTCAGTAATGATACTTCTACAGTTAATGATGTTGAACCAACTGAACAAGCACATCCACTACTAGTTGAGATTCCATTGAGAAGATTCACAAGAGAGCGATAGCCATCTATCATATATCCTCCACATAAGTATGTTATGCTTACTGACGGGGGAGAGCTAAAAACTTA